>NC_087209.1:17994953-17999313 GCF_015104395.2 Macrobrachium nipponense | reverse complement strand
TTCCTTCCACCGCGAGATAATCATTCCCAGATAATTAGAAATTATCTCGAACAGCCGTCTTAATTAATCAACGAGGAAAAGAAAGGAGGGATTTTTTTTGTCCAGTCCAAGAGGAGAGACGGTACTTATTATTATTATTATTATTATTATTATTATTATTTTTTATTATATATTATTTTCATTATATAGTAATAACCCTCCATTTATGCATATTTGTTTTTTTCACTTTAATTGCTGCTACTATGCTATTCAGCTTAAAGTAATGGCCTTTTAGCAGCAATTAAATTCAATAAAATATTATTATTATTATTATTTTGGAAGGAGAACCCTCTTTCAAACAAGTCTTATTGAAAGATATTGCTGCATCAGCTGCATTCAACTTGTAAATAGTCTTCTCTATTTTTCTAATAATAGCTTTCTCTCTGCTATTACAACTGGCGAGTATTGCGCCGATATTACTCATCAGGAGCAGTCAATTCCAGGGATAATTGTCACAAATTTATTTATTTGTTACAGTAAATGAACAAATAGGTCAAAATATAAGTTAAATATATTTGGCCAACGTTTCTCTCGGTATCATCCGAGTATGATCACGGCAGTGGATCGGAGCAGACTGTTGTTGCTGTCAGGAGCTACTCAATATATAGTGGCAGGTCAGCAGGGGTTCAACCGCTAGCTGCGTTTTTCATTGGCCGGTGGCGCAATGCGCTCCCGCCATTGGTTGAACGAAGTTTTCTTCAAGACGCTTCTCGTCGTTGAAGGTTGCGAAGTTGCAGCCTAGCAGACCGTCGAGGCTGGGGCAAGGCTTCCCTGGGCGTTGTGTCACGACGGTCGCGATGGTCATTGGCTGCTGGGGCTGCTCGCTCATCTGGTATTCTTAGATCGGGGGTGTCGCTCGGTCTGGTATTACTTGTATTTATACACATAGGTTTCCTTAAGTTGGTGGGAGGAAGAGCACTTCCTGCGTCGTATTCCATGAGGGCTTCTCTTGCTGTATGAGGAGTGCCTCGAGGAGTCGCAAGCGTCGCTGGTCAGGAGCCCGCCCTATTATCTTTATATTCTTGATAATACCGTCGCGGGAGATAGCTTCCTGGTGTGCTGTCATGATATGGTTTTTAATCGCTCCTTCTTGTACGTGGCAGGATATCCTCTTGGACAGTCTCATAGAAGTCATACCACGTAAGAGACCGGGACATCCACGGACGGGGCATAAGAATTGTAGAACTACATTCGACTGTTTCAAGAGGTCTCTTGCTGGGGGGTCGGGTTGTTCTTCATAATAAGGTCCCGGGTACGTCGATTTTGGTAATAAATTACAAGTTCAAGTTCTTTGTCGGCTTCGGTGGGGGTCACATTCTCTTTGATTATTTTCTTCAAAGCATCTTCGTCCTCACGGTGACGTGCGTGCATTCTTGCTTTGTAATACAGCTTGATCTTCTCATGGGGGTGGGGCTGCGGTCTCTCACTCTCGCCGTACCACCGATCCAGCGCTGTTCGGACTTCTTTATCAACAAGTCGATTCGGATACCCGTTATTAACGAGCATCTGAGTGACTCGGTCGAGTTCTTTGTGAGTGTCCTGCCAGGAAGAACAGTGAGTAAGGGCCCTCCGAATGTAGGCCCTGACTGTGGTGTTCTTGAACCGCGCAGGGCACTCGCTGTCGCCATTCAGACAAAGCCCTAGTTTGTTTGCTTTGTATACACGGAGGTTTTTAGGCCATCGTCGGTCTTGGAGACGAGGACGTCGAGAAAGGGGAGCTGGCCTTCGTTGCTGAATTCGACGGTATAATTCAGCGAACTGCAATGCTGGAACATGCGCCGGACAGCTTCAACCTCTTCCTCATCCTCGGCTTGTACAAAGATATCGTCGATGTACCTCGCGTATTTTCAGGGTTTTCTGATATTAGAGAAAAACTCTCTCTTCCACAGTGCCCATATAAAGTTGGCAAATAGGACACCAAGAGGGGAGCCCATCGCGACTCCGTCCTTTTGTCGGAACATCTGGCCTTTATGGGTGGAGAATGGGGCCTTCTTCGTACATATCTCGAGGAGTGTCCGCAGGGATACTTCTGGGATATTCAGCTGGGGTGTAGAGGGGTCCCTGTAGATGCGGTCCATAATGATATTGATGGTCTCGTCAACGGGAACGTTCGTAGAATCCCTTTTCACGAACGTTCCCGTTGACGAGACCATCAATTATTATTATTATTATTATTATTATTATTATTATTATTATTATTATTATTATTATTTGGAGGAATGTGAATTAACAGGATACATTATAATCACCTTAGTACTGTAAGCTCGTTATTTTTTTTTAAATAAATAGTTGTATTTTAACCAGAAATATGTTTCTTACTATTATTGTGCTATTGATATCGCTATTATCAATCTTGCTTTCATTTTGTCACTTCGTATCAAATGAATATTACTCTACTCAATTTGACATTTTTATACAAAACGCAGACGTCGTGAAGGTATAAAGAAATTCATAAAAATCTCCCAGTGTTCTTTCTTTATAGAGAACTGGGTTCGGTGGGAAAGGGAGCCGTTAGAGAGGGGTAGGGGGTTTGTTGGAGGAGGGGGAGGAGTGGTGTTGGTTGATTTTTGCAGGAGGGAAAGGAGTAGGTTTGTTGGTTTTTTGATGGAGGTGGAGGAGGGAAGGGATTGGGGTTGGCGTCTTCTTGTAGGAGAGGGAGGGGGTTGGTGTTTTAGCAGGAGGGAGGAGGAAGGGGAGTCGGGTTGGGGGTTAGTTGTAGGAGGGAATGGGTAAGGGAGTGGGTTTGCTATTCGTTTGCAGGAGAGGGGAGGGTTTGGAGGACTCTACTTTGAGTGAAATCAGCTGAAACTCGAGAATTGTTACCTTTTTCAAAAGATTTTCATCTAGAAATAGGAACATTTGGATGGTAATACAAAACCCTTGTATAATTCATGATGATCCAAAATTTATATATATATATATATATATATATATATATATATCATATATATATATATATATATATATATATATTAATCTTTTCAATGTTTTGGTAATGAAGGAACGTAATGAATGAGCGATAATGTGTTACTTATTCATTCATTAAGATTACTTTATTAATCAGTTCACCATACATATATATGCATATGCATACACAAACATACATACATACACAACCATGCGAGGGATCAAATGGATAGAATTAGATTTTTTTTTTTTTTTTTGTTTTTTTTTTTTTTTTTTTTTTTGCAAATGAAGGAAGGTAATGAATGAACTAACGATGTATTTATAAGATTGTTTTTACACTCAAACAAACACACGTCAACGAAGCCGAATTTTCTACCAAAATAAATAGATAAAACCGAGATAATACAGAAAACTGTCAAAGCGCCAAAGCAAAATTTTTGTGGGGCAAATGCCTCCCGTCATTTCCATTTTGTGCGAATTGTGCAGAGAAAAGTCTTATTTGATTTAGTGGAGCAAAATGGAATATAATGAGGCAGCACAAATAGTGGAAGTCCAATCCAATGAATATAAATGAGCAATCGACATTTTTTTCTGAAGAGCTGGCAATAGACGTCGGCAGTGGAGGAGGGAAATTGAAATAAGAAGAAAAAAATTGTCTACTCTTTTTCTTTTACCAAGAACGGTTTATGTAGATTTTTAAAAATTGATTACTGAGGATGATTGATGAAATTTGTAAAATTAATTACTGAGAACGGTTGAACGGAGTTGGTTGATGTGATTTTAAAAATTTTAAATACCGAGAACGATTGTCTTTTTTTTTTAATTAACTAGGGAGGAGGGAAATTGAGATAAAGAAAAAAAATCCATTTTTTTTACTAAGAACGGTTTATGTAGATTTTTAAAAATTGATTACTGAGGATGGTTAATGAATTTGTAGAATTAATTACTGAGAACGGTTGATGTAGTTTTTTTAATTAACGGAGTTGGTTGATGTGATTTTTAACATTTTAATTACCTAGAACGATTGTCTTTTTTTTTTTTTTTAATTAACCAGGGAGAGCCGTTTATTTTTTTTATTGGTTACAGAGAACGTTTGGTGTTACTTTTATTTTAATTACGGAGAGATGTGGATGTTATTTTTAAGATTAAAAATCGGGATCGACCTTCGATTTTGTTGAATATTAGTTGTAAGCATTATAGCAGTTAATAAACGAATAGATATAGTCCATCAATATCTGAAAGATATATAGGAGAAATAACCATTGTGGGGGTACACTGATGCAATAATTTAAATGGCTCGAAATCTTTCTTTTCTCATTGTTATCTTTAAATGACTATTTTGATATTTTAATTCCATTTTTACTTTTTTATAAAAGAAACTATTGTGATGGCTTTTTGTCTGTCCGTCCGCCCT
>NC_087209.1:17959953-17989953 GCF_015104395.2 Macrobrachium nipponense | reverse complement strand
AGATGGAAGACTTGCCAAAGCCGCTAAATGTAGGAAAGTCTCAACTTTTGGTAGCTATAGTATTACCAATCTATGGTGAGGGTTTTGTTGGGTCGAAAGTCATTTACGTGCGTTGCCAAACTTCCATTCTAAGGAAAATTTTATGGAATATAGGTCATTGTTATATACCAAAACTGAAGGGAATTACTCTGAAATATTTGCTAAAATGGTTTTTATGTATACATTGTTAATGATCAACATTCTCAAGTTTTTCAATATCATATTTGAGAAACGTGGCAAACATGTTGCCACATCTACAATCTCGATTCTCAGGTCAAGTATCGAAATTTGTATCTGTCAGTCAAGAACAATATACCCTTCGTTAATCTCTTAAGAAAGGTCAAATCTTATAAGTTGTGGTCCTTTATGGTGAAGGTAAGGATTAGCGGATGAAAATATAGTTGGCGCTCAAACACGTGTGTGTATGTGTGTGATTAAATGCTTAAAAGATGTCTGTTATCTGAACTTTTCTATAAATTGAGAAATTTGAATATGAAATTGTTTTTTTTTTCATCTTTGATGTTAATTTTTGTCCTTGTGTAGAACGTTCCAAGAAAACAGTCAACTGAATTTGAAAAAAGAATATTCGGGGGATAAGGTGAAGCATCCCTCTCTCTCTCGTCTTTTTACTCTGTTCTGTACTGTTCCTTGAAAACCATTGTAAATGCATGCATCACGAGATTAAATAAAGTGTATCATTATCATTCTTATTTATTAGATATACTGTATTTATTACTTGAATGTTTCTAAAATAAAGAAATGATTAATGTATGAAAATTATCATATCCATAATTTCCCTTTAGTTTTCTCTCATGTAGGTTGTTAATAAACAAGTTAATTGAAGAATAAAAAAAACTGTTTCATATCTGAAGTTTTAATGCCAAGGCCAATACACACTATCTGAATAAAGGAAAAATAAACTTATACCAGCGAACCCTTCTAAGACAATTAGAGAGGGCATTCCCCTTTCACCAGACTCTGAAAGGAGGATAATCTGTACAGGACAGAGGTTAAGACCTAAGGGTAATGTTTCCCTTGGGTGATTACAAAGAAATACAGAGCTTTGACTTTGCCGCCTCTACAAAGAACTTGAAGATATGGCAACGCGTGTTTTCGCTCTTAGACACGCCCAAACCCTCACCTTAGAGTATAATGCTAAGGTCACACATTCACGTATCAACGCACGCACGGCCACGCATGAGCGGAAATTGGTAGTTGGCAACAGCTCACGTCGGTAAACCGTAAATGTAACGTAAAACACACGTAAAATCGTAAACGTACGGCGACGTGTCGTCCGGGTGCTAAGCTCCGCCCACTAGGGCGCCGTAGCCCACTCCAGTTTTGAAATGTTCAAAACAAGTCGTGGGTGGTCACGCCAATTGTCTCCTGACGTAGCTCCAGGCATTGCACGTGGGACCCACGGTGACTGCCGCGGGGTACGCGCTAGGGTCACCTGCATTGTTCGCCGTCGTTGTTTTCTTTCCGCCGCGAAGCACGTGGGCCTCCTAATTGCGCTGCAGCCTACGGCGAAACCGATTCACACATTTACAACCCTGTACGACATGGCAACGCTGTAGCGTGGTATAAAAGGTCAGGTCGGCGCCCTCGGGTCATCTGTTGGAAATCAACTTGAAAATATGGCCACAGGATTATCCCAAGACCTGACGGTCTCAGTTATTCCTTTCATTGACAATGGCGGATTTTGGAATATTCCTTTAGCACTGGCTCCCCTAATACGATTTCCACTTTCCACTCCTGACTTTTGACCGCTATCATCAATCAAACAATGAATTGGAATCGTCAGAGGGATGCAGGGTAATCCCAGCTCTATTCCCAAGGTAGTATTCCAGCGTTCCGGTACACAAATCTCAACCAGAAATCAACAACCGGGTCATTTTCGTCAACAGGATTCCGGCATCTACCGCCTATACGTCGTCTGTCACACCTGCTCCAGTAAGAAATTAATTTATGATTAAGCAACGCAGGAACAGTAGAGGAGTTGGGGCCTGGTGTTATTGGTAAGGTTTCTTTAGGCTATGAATAATCCCGGGTTGGACGAGTACTTATATGGACCCATGCAGTGCGAACCATTTGTGTGGGAGCAGGACTAATGGCTTCATAACCCAGGGGCTGTTTATCTGTGTCTCAGGTGGCTGATCACGATTCAGAATATGGAGACAAGGTTTCAATAAAAGGCGAGTGGGAAATGGATACGAATATAAAAATACTGGGGAAATTTCTGACGAAGATAATTGTTAGGATGTCTAGTATCCTTTTTGAAATAACCTTTACTGCTTAGGCCAAAAATAACAAAAGACTTCACTTGTAGACAGCAAACGTATAGTATAATCTGCTAGAATAATTTCACACACACACACACACACACACACACACACACACACACACACGAACACTTTCCCGGTAACACGGTATTCTCAGATTATGGAAGTGTCGAAGATATTTATTTCTTCTGAATAGCGTCTTACAATAATGGTGTAACAAATAATGTGAATATCTAAGAAGAATTCCTATATACTCTAAAAAATATTATCTTGAATAGGTATTAACTCCTATTTATTTTTAAGAATGTTTGATAAGTTATTAGATGTTATTCTATATCGCTTAAATATAAATCGCCCATAGTCAACAGTTTTATAAGTCTAAGTGTATGTCTGAATGGTAAAATCGAAGCAAGACAATTCTAGTGCTAATCTTATATAAGAGCTCCCAAAGCGTTCATAAATCATAATTCCTAAACTACGTATTGTATATTCCTTGTCGACTGGTTACTTGGTTATTGCTATAAATATCATTCAGAAATGGGGTTAATATATAATCAGTGATGTGCTCATTTACAACCATTATTCTAATTGCGTCTATGAAATGGTTTTTGTTGTACAATTAGAAAGTATATATCTTGGTAAACCTCTCTCTCTCTCTCTCTCTCTCTCTCTCTCTCCTCTCGTCTCTCTCTTTCCTCTTCTCTCTCTCATCTCTCTCTCTCTCTCTCTCTCTCTCTACGCAATGATAATAAATCTCGATTTTGTGTGCATATAATTTTCAACTGTGTTGTAGATGTCTTTCGCGGATTCAAACAGAATAAAAATAAAAAAAATTAAAAACTGTAGTAATGTGCTCATACCCCTGGCAACAGGCACAGCCCTACAACGGTGGGAGTGGTCTTGACGTGAAGTTGATCGGCGTAAGTTCCAGGTAGTACGTCCGTACCTTGCTTTCTTTGCGCGTACATTTGCGGCGCAATTTACGTCGCTGGCTTTACGTCCGGTAGTCCCGTGTCCTGTTTACCAGCTGTTCAAGGTCATTTCACCGCGATGATGCCCAAGATCCACATACGTGGGCATACGCTGTCGTGATACGTGAATGTGTGACCCCAGCATAATAGCTATAGTGTGAATGCCTGGTTCCTTCCTCCAATATCCAAGGGAAGGCTAAATGCCCTAACATGATAATGTGCTCAGCTCCTCCTGCCGTGTCTGTTTCTCTAAGCCTAAGACACCGGATTAGGGAAACGAAATGGAGGCCTATTCCGAGAGTCTGTTGACCATGGATGATGTTATAGTAGGCCCTTTCGGCAATAAACGGCGGTTAAGCCTACATGCAGACATGTTGGTCGCGTGGGCTGTACGAAATGGTCTGTCCAAGAGACGGTGTTATTTCAGCCCACTGTCAATAGGGCTATATCTTATAGTTTCTGAGATTGTGCGTAGACCTATATAAAATAATTTCTGATATGCTTAGGCCTATATCTAATAGTTTCTTAGATAGTGCTTAGACCTATATCAAATAATTTCTGATATGCTTAGGGTGATATCTAATAATTTCTGAGATAGTGCTTAGGCCTATATCAAATAATTTTTGAGATCATGCTTAGGCTTATATCAAATAATTTCTGGTAGTGCTTAGGCCTATATCTAATAATTTCTGAGATAGTGCTTAGGCCTATGTCAAATAATTTTAAGAGACAATGCTTAGACTTATAGAAAATAATTTCTGATACCATGCTTAGGCATATATATTGAATAATTTCTAAGATAATGCTTAGGACTATTATTAAATAATTTCTGAGATGATGCTTAGGCCTTTATCAAATAATTTTTGAGACAATGCTTAGGATTATAAAAAATAATTTCTTAGATAATGCTTAGGCCTATATCAAATAAATTTCTTGAGATACTGCATAGGCTTATATTAAATAAATTTGTTGAGATAATGCTTAGGCTTATATCACATAAATATTTTAGATAAAGCTTAGGCCTAGATCAAATAGCCTTCGATCCTGTTGGCTTGGACTGTGTCTCATTTACTCTGGATGTGATTTAATGGTCGTAATAGTCCAGGAAACGAATTTTGTTTCTTTCGACATTTCTTCATGTTTGTTATGGGCTTAAATTGTCTTCTATTTTTGTAAGTATTTGCATAATTAATGGGAATTCTTGATTGTTATCGTCTTTATGGTTGTTATTCTTATAAATGTCACTATAGTGTTCTTCATGATATGCCGTAGAAAGAGGGTATTTTGTTGTTTGAGAAAAAATGATCTAACTCTAGTTCCATTTCGTTTCTTATCTAATCATATATATATATATATATATATATATATATATATATATATATATATATATATATATATATATATATATATACACACTATGTACACATATATGATTATTTATTTGTATATATTTATATATTAGAGTTAAGATAACATAAGGGCAAGGGCAAATTTATATTCTTTAGTGGTCAGTGATTTTCTTAAGTAATTGCCAAGTGGACTAAAGGCTACGCGAATCATTAGGAAACTGACAACACTCATTATAAAAATTTGCCAAGGGGGAGTTTATCGTTGGTATTCAGCGACTTTATTCGTGAGATATCTATCGATCAGTAAAGCAGAGATTATTATCCCGTTGGGATTGGGAATCACTGGGTCCAACACGTTGTTCTGAACTGCAGCGTGAATCACCGGGAAGCCAATACTGATATTGCACACGCCCATCCAAATTTTATTTATTTATATTTTTACCCATATAATATATATATATATATATATATATATATATATAGATATATATATATATACTATATATATCTATATATACATATATGTATATATAATATATATATATATATATATATAATTATATATCTATATTAATATATATATATATATATATATATATATTTCAGTTGTATTCCACATAGGAAAATGAAAAAAGGTATATCTCAGAAAATGCCCAACAGTTTCGTCCTCCAATGGACCTCTTCTTGGAACGTTTAATAAGGAAAGAGATAAAGTTTACAGTGCATGCGGCCAAGAAAGGCCTAAAATATTTTTAAACATACAGTTACCAAAAACTAGCAGTTTGAGCTACAAACCATTTAGCAGTAAAATAAAAACAAAAAACAAGAATAAAGCAGTTGAGCAAATGAAAAAAATACCAAAATATCTAACGAGGTAATACATCCATTTAAAACAGCATAACATACAGTACATATTAACAAGCCTATACTATATGATAGTTAATGGATAACATTATCCAATTTGTACTGACGTTTCATGACATGTAAGATAAAAGGATCTAATTTATACAAACCAGGCGATAAATTAAAAATTTTTTCCTTTGCTGTGAACAATGCAAGCTGTCTCTATCAAATTTCTTTCAATAAAACCTGTGCTCTTAAACAAAAAATCTTTGACCCGAGCCAGTCAATCGGTGCATTACATAAACTACTATGAACACATAAAGCATTGCTCGTATTATTTGTTCGTATATTATATTATGATTTAAAATGCGTTTTTTCGAGTGTCTTCCAGATTGTCCTATATAAAAACTACCGCACTTGCATGGGATCTTATATATGACTCCTTCATTGTTCTCCGGAACTATTATGAATTAAAGTTTTTCCAATGGTGCTAGGATATGAAAAGTTGTACTAAAACCAAGTAACTTTAGGGGGTAGACTATAGATTCTAATGTGGGATGGTATGGGAAACATATAAAATCCAGTTTTCTGTTTTTCTCCTCATATGAATAAAATGTTTTTCGTGCTAACTTTAGACTGTAATCAATATCTTCCAATTTAAAATTATTTTCAATACCAACTTGATATATAAATTCTAGTTCCTCATTGATAAATTCCGGACTGCAGATAGTTAAGAGCTCTAAGAAACATTGATCTTAATGCTGAGAGTTTTACTTCTACTTTGTGTGAGGAGTAATTGCTAATAATAAGATTGTTATTAGTAGGTTTTCTGTATATTTTAAACTTGTAGCTAGAACTTACAACTGACCTCACAACTGTAACATCCAAAAATGAGATAACACCATTGTCTTCTCGTCAACCGTAAAAGTTATAGAGGGAACTAAATTATTGAGGTCTCTTAAAATCTTCTGAATGTCAATAGAAGTTTTCAGTACCGCAAATACATCGTCAACATATCTAACCCAGAAAACAATATCTGCCATAATTGAATTAGCTATTCTAGATTCATAAAATTCCATGTAAATATTTGATAATACTGGGGACAAGCAATTACCCATCTGCATTCCTAATTTTTGTCGGTAAAATTTGCCATTAAAAATAAAACAAGTGTCAACCACGCACAGTCTGATTAGTTCTAAAATTACGTGATTAGGCAAAGACATGACATGTTTATTTAGTTCGCTTATTTATTTAAAATTCTAAGACGTCGTTGACAGGTACACAGGTGAACAGACTTTTAACATCAAAGCTTACCATTATTTCATCATCTTTTGGAGTTTTCCCGATTATTCTGTTTACAAAATCTAAATATTTTCAACATGCGAATTAGATATTGTACCTACAAGTGGTTGCATAATGTTACTAAGAATTTAGAAAGTTTGTAAGACACTGAACCAATAGTACTAATTATAGGACGTAATGGTTGTCCTTCCTTATGGGTTTTAACTGTACCATACAAATAAAAGATTAAGAAAAGATATTTGGGTAACAATCAATATATGTTAGTACATTTACTACTGTAAATGCTAGACTTCCCTATTTGTATGGTACAGTTAAAACCCATAAGGAAGGACAACCATTACGTCCTATAATTAGTACTATTGGTTCAGTGTCTTACAAACTTTCTAAATTTCTTTTAGTAACATTATTGCAACCACTTGTAGGTACAATATCTAATTCGCATGTTGAAAATAATTTAGATTTTGTAAACAGAATAATCAGGAAAACTCCAAAAGATGATGAAATAATGGTAAGCTTTGATGTTAAAAGTCTGTTCACCTGTGTACCTGTCAACGACGTCTTAGAATTTTTAAATAGCGAACTAATAAACATGTCATGTCTTTGCCTAATCAACGTAATTTTAGAACTAATCAGACTGTGCGGTGGGTTTGACACTTGTTTTATTTTTTAATGCAAATTTACGACAAAAATTGAATGCAGATGGGTAATTGCTTGTCCCAGTATTATCAAATATTTACATGGAATTTTATGAATCTAGAATAGCTATTCAATTATGGCAGATATTGTTTTCTGGTTATATGTTGACGATGTATTTGCGGTACTGAAAACTTCTATTGACATTCAGAAGATTTTAAGAGACCTCAATAATTTAGTTCCCTCTATAACTTTTACGGTTGACGAAGAAGACAATGGTGTTATCTCATTTTTGGATGTTACAGTTGTGAGGTCAGTTGTAAGTTCTAGCTACAAGTTTTGTTTTTAAAATATACAGAAAACCTACTAATAACAATCTTATTATTAGCAATTACTCCTCACACAAAGTAGAAGTAAAACTCTCAGCATTAAGATCAATGTTTCTTAGAGCTCTTAATATCTGCAGTCCGGAATTTATCAATGAGGAACTAGAATTTATATATCAAGTTGGTATGAAAATAATTTTAAATTGGAAGATATTGATTACAGTCTAAAGTTAGCACGAAAACATTTTATTCATATGAGGAGAAAAACAGAAAACTGGATTTATATGTTTCCATACCATCCCACATTAGAATCTATAGTCTACCCCCTAAAGTTACTTGGTTTTAGTACAACTTTTTCATATCCTAGCACCATTGGAAAAACTTTAATTCATAATAGTCCGGAGAACAATGAAGGAGTCATATATAAGATCCCATGCAAGTGCGGTAGTTTTTATATAGGACAATCTGGGAAGACACTCGAAAAACGCATTTTAAATCATAAATATAATATACGAACAAATAATACGAGCAATGCTTTATGTGTTCATAGTATTATGTGTAATGCACCGATTGACTGGCTCGGGTCAAAGATTTTGTTTAAGAGCGCAGGTTTTATTGAAAGAAATTTGATAGAGACAGCTTGCATTGTTCACAGCAAAGGAAAAATTTTAATTTATCGCCTGGTTTGTATAAATTAGATCCTTTTATCTTACATGTCATGAAACGTCAGTACAAATTGGATAATGTTATCCATTAACCATCATATAGTATAGCTTGTTAATATGTACTGTATGTTTTATGCTGTTACAAATGGATGTATTACTCGTTAGATATGGTGATAGTTTGCTCAACTGCTATTCTTGTTTTTGTTGTTATTTACTGCTGAATAGTTTGTAGCTCAAACTGCTAGTTTTTGGTAACTGTATGTTTAAAAATATTTTAGGCCTTTCTTGGCGCATGCACTGTAAACTTTATCTCTTTCCTTAATAAACGCTCCAAGAAGAGGTCCATTGGAGGACGAAACTGTTGGGCATTTTCTGAGATATACCTTTTTTCATTTTCCTATGTGGAATACAACTGAATTACTATATCTTTCGTGCCTAAGAAGATTACCAGTACTATATATATATATATATATATATATATATATATATATATATATAATATATCTATATATATATATATATATATTTTTTTTTTGACATGCCCCTAAGTTTAGGTTAGTTATCAGCTGTAGTGGAAGGATAATTGGTGTGTGGGGAACATAATGAGATTGTTTTCAAGAAGATTCTATTGTTGATTTTTAAGATATGGCGTCCCGCTTTTTCAGGGAAGGTTCGGTACTCGATTACAGCTCGGTAATATCCCACCGGGAACTTAAATAGCACTAGTGCTAAAAAGGTTGTCAAGTGGAGAATGTCAATGGTATGCAATACCTCTCACTTTATTGGTGATCGTTTGTGCCAACACGTTGGTCTGAACGGTAACTGCGAATCATTTGGAGACTGACAACACTGGTATTACAGTATAAAAAGTTGGTGTCAGGAAATGGCTTTCACTTTAATCGTAGTATATTGATCTGTGAAGGTAGAGATTATTCCGTTAGGCGGACGAATTAGTTGTACCAACACGTTCATCTGAACAGTAACGTGAATTATTTGGAAATTGACAACACGCGTACTATAGAAAGTTGCCAAGTGTCGTTGGCAGGCTCTGACGCACTTTATTGGTGAGATATTTATTTGTAAAGGCAGAGATTATTCTGTTATAGTCTCATAAATCATTGATATTTGGGGACGCGGTTTTTTGATTTATTGGTGTCCTGAATAATGGGGGGATGGTGGGGGCGGGAAGGGGGTTGGGGAAGAGGATACGGCAGGATTTACATGGCGCGAATTTTTCAAATTACTTCCGCCAGGCATCAAAAATTTAATATGATGCCTGGGAATTTTGCAGGGCGCGCTATTTTCGTCAATTTTGATGGGGAAATGTTGACAAAACGAATTCTGTTCAGTTAGTTTACTGTTCTTGAACTACTCGGTGCGTTTTATTTACAAATTATATATGTACTTTTGTGATGGCTTTTGGAAGTAACAGAAAAGTAACAAGAAAGAAACACCCAAATGAACATGAATGATGCTCTCTGTTTCTTTTCTTGAGTCTGTCTGTGTATTTTTAAGGTTGATTTGCATAAATAATGAACATATTATTTTTGAAAGTCTTGATTAGACAACTGATGGCCATTTTATCTTTTTTTATAAGAATTCATGCACATTCAGTAATAATAATAATAATAATAATAATAATAATAATAATAATAATAATAATAATAATAATAATAATGACTAATAATAATAATAATAATAATAATAATAATAATAATAATATAATAATAATAATAATGGACTCCTAAGGAGGCAGGATGCAACCCTGAACCCCACACTGATAGACCAAAAAAAAAAATAAATAAAAATAAAAATAAATAATATACTAATAATAGTAATAATATTCTCACCTTTTCTGATAAGTCTGTCGTAAAAATGTTGATGGTTGTGGAAACAATTCCGGTTGAATTCACAGGTAAATTCGGTGGTTAATTCGGTGGCGATAGATATAAAATAACGAGCCATTCCTTTGAACGCTTTCCATTGTTCATTTGACGAATACTTCATTGTACACCATGGCCGTTAATTAAGATTCACATTTCTGCGTTTGTCATATAGCCATATTTTTATGTTTTTATAAATGTTTAATGATTTTTCTTACTCATTATCATTGTCAGGAGTGTGAATAATGAGATAAAATACAATGGAGAATATTTCAATTCGCATCATAGGCACTAATTACGGATCACAAATCTGCGTTTGTAATATAGTTTTATTTTCATGTTTTCATATATAAGCGGAGAAACTTTTTGTTTTTTAATTTTCCGAAGATCATAATGTTATAAAGAATATGGATAATGAGAGGAAATGCATTGAAAAATATACAATTTTAAATCATGGTCTTAATTAGGATTCAGAATTCTGCCTGTCATGTAACTTATTTTCATATATTTTTTAAATTTTTATATCATAAGTAAAGTAACTTATTTTTTTCGTCGACAATATCGTGATCAAAGTAAATAATAAGAAAAAATATGATGAGAAATACTCCAGTTTACATCATGACTATTAATTAAAATTCACAGTTCTGAGTTTGTCATATGGTTTTGTTTTTCTGTTTTATGGCATATAAGTGGAACAAATTATCTACGTTTTTTCCCTCATCAAAATCGCTATCAAAAGTATGAATAATAAGAGAAAATGCAAAGACAAATGCTCCTTTGATTCCATCATGGACATAAATTATGATTGATAATCCTATGCTTGTCATATAGCTTTATTTTTATATTTGTTTACTTTTGTATTTTCATATAAGTGGAACAACTTCCTTATTGATTTTTCGTAGTCAGTAGCGTTATCAAAAGTATGAACAGTGAAAGAAAATACAATGACGAAGACTCCATTTTACACAATGACCATTGATTGAGTTTCACAATTTTGTGTTTGCCATATACCTAATTTTATATTTCTTAATTTGTATATTTTTGTGTAAGTGGGAAAGCTTATCTAATGATTTTCCCTTGTCAATACTAGTCAATATCGTTATTAAAGAAAGTATGAATAATGTGAGAGAAAATATTATCAGAGCGCTGACGTCCAAATCCGAATCCTCGCCATTAGGAGATTGGAACCACCAGCAATTGGTGGCAGAATTGGAAGTTTGATTTTTCGAAAGCGACTTCGGTCGCTTCCCTTTGGACGGCGTTTTTATTTTGAAAAAGTGGGGTCGCATTGATTCTGACTGGCGACGGGTTATATAAAAATGGGTTCAGAAAGTATGGCATATATGTGCTTGTAGCAGCACACGCATGGGTGATTGCGTACAACTAAATGAAGGGTATGAATAAGTGAGAGAGAGAGAGAGAGAGAGAGAGAGAGCAAAAATTTATTAGTCCATCCGAGGAGAACAATCATGTGCTCACTTGAGAGAGAGAGAGAGAGAGGAGAGAGAGAGAGAGAGAGAGAGCAAATATTTATTATCCATCCGAGGAGAATCATGTGCTCACTTGAGAGAGAGAGAGAGAGAGAGAGAGAGAGCAAAAATTTATTAGTCCATCCGAGGAGACATCATGTGCTCACTTGAGAGAGAGAGAGAGAGAGAGAGAGAGAGAGAGAGAGAGAGAGAGAGAGAGGTGTCTCAAATACTTATTAGTCCATCGAGGAGACAATGTTAGCGAGAGAGAGAGAGAGAGAGAGAGAGCAAAAATTTATTAGTCCATCCGAGGAGACATCATGTGCTCACTTGAGAGAGAGAGAGAGAGAGAGAGAGAGAGAGAGAGAGAGAGAGAGAGAGAGAGAGAGTCCGAAATATATGAAATAGATTCTGTAAGTACAGACGATTAAAATGTTCCGGATTTGTGAAATTTAATGTGTAAAGTAATGAAGATTGACATAAGATGAAAATGTGAAAAAATGTGTTAGAAATTGATAATGTATATTCTGCTGAAGAAACAAAGATTATATTAAGATACAAACGCGAGGAAATGAGTTTGAACTTTTCGTAATATGCATTGAAAGGATAATAAAGAATGTGATGGGACGAAAACGTCAAGAAATCAGTTAGAAATTTTGTGAGTATATACTCAAATGAAGTAATAAGGATTGCAAAGAGATGAAAGCGTGAAGATAGATGTTGTGGTAATATATGCTCTAATGAAGAAACAAAGAATGTGATGAAATAAGAACGTAAAGAAATAAAGTTAGAACTCTTGACGATATGTACTCAAATGAAGCAATAAGGATTGCAGTAAGATGAAAACGCGAAGAAGTACATTATAGTTTTTGATAATATTTACTCTAATGAAGAAATAAAGAATTGAGTAAAATAAAGACGTAAAGAAATGAGTTCGTCGACAGCCCAGACAAAAACCCTCACCTGAGAGCTGTCACTGAATCGTGACATCCTGGAAATAGTTGCCTAATAAATCTTGGGTCAAAAGAAAATTTATGGGCTTCGTTCACTAATCTTTCCGGAAAGTAGTTCTGCCATCATGATGAAATATTGGTAACGCTCCTGTTTTTCTGAATGAAGAGATTTGGTTCATGTTAGTGAATGGGTTCTTTTTAAAAAGCAGTCTGGTTTCGTACTTCTTTGATAGGATATTTGTGAAAATGTGCCATAGTCATCTTAATGATTACTTCCTTTTCCAGTTTTCATAAAGAAAGCGCCTCAGTGGCGGTATTGTCTTGGCCTGCCACCTCGGTGGCCGCGGGTTCGATTCTTGGCCATTCCTATGAGGGGTGTGAGATGTGCATTTCTGGTGATAGAAGTTCACTTTCGACGTGGGTCGGAAGTCACGTAAAGCCGTTGGTTCCGTTGCTGAATAACCACTGGTTCCATGCAACGTAAAAACACCATACAAACATAAAGTGCATCAGCAGTGTTCTTGAGTGGGTTAGATATTTATGCCATCGATGTGTTCAGGAAACGAATTTCGTGTATTTTATGTATCTTAGTGTATTTTAATTGCTGTAGTGAAGAGATGCAACGGATATGAATGTCCACAAGAAGAGTAATGTGTTCATGAACTGCAGTTTTTAACCGTTGAATATTAACTGTTAAAAATGATACGTTAAGTGACTTGGGAAACACTAATGAATTTACTTTTTCTTGTTTACCGTGTTTTCCTTGCCAGTCTTCATAAACAAAGTGAGTATGCTTCCTAACAATCTCTTTAACTTAACGAAACCAGTCGATCAATAAACTTCCCTTTTCATCATTCACGTTGGAAATGGGATCCGTTCTGCATACCATTATTTACTGTATGGAAAGTAAATCAATTTTGTTGTTACATTGGCTCCAAATAAACAATAGTTGTCAACGACTATTGTTTATTTGGAGCTAATGTAACCTAATTTTTTATCTATGCAAACTTACATTTTACGTCAGTTCCTCACGAAAATGCTTAACGACCCAGTGAAACATCATTTTTCATTCGCTGATTATACGTGATTCGGCTTTTTTTTTTTCTTTTTTTTTTTTTTTTTTTTTCAATTAGTTCGCGATTTTATTTTGTTCCAAAAGACTATATAACCTTTATACCGCGCAGTGAGGCTCATTGCCACGGGTAAATATTGTTGTTCATCCGCAGTAATGACCTTTCTAGTGGAAAGGGGATTAGTCTTGTTAGTTTGAATTACTTTATTTCCATTGGTCTTTTCACCGAAGGCTAAAATGGGAGATTGTGATGGATTCCGTTTCTGTTTAGCCAAAAGTATTTGTTCTGTGTATTTGTTGCGTTGCTGTTGGTAGAATCGAAAACATGGATATTTTCATTGTTAATTTAGACGTCGTTTTAGTTAATTAAGCTGGCCTTATGCCAGCAAGGGCTCTTGCTCATAGAGCAGCCCGTAAGTTAATTTAGTCGTTGCCTCTTTCATCTGAGAAAAAACCTCGACGAAAAATTGAAGCTACGGGTGGTCGTTCGATCAGGGAGTTATTCAAATTTGAATCTGGTCGCAGCTTGAATGGGTGACCACCGAAGTAAAACTTGACGCTGTCGTCGGATATACTTCCTCAATATCCATGGCGCAGGGTGTGGGTCAGGCACCCGCACCCGGTAAGTACCTGCTGAAAACCAGACAGCAGCGCTCTCTCTCTCTCTCTCTCTCTCTCTCTCTCTCTCTCTCTCTCTCTCGTGTTGTTACTCATGAATACCGTTGATAAATAAAGTTTCCATTTCCGCTTTACAGTTTTCCCTAAATGGACTATTTTGTTTCTGTAGCTGAAAGAAATAAGCCTTAGTTAAAAGGTTTCTCCACATTTTATTTACAATGAAAAGAAACTATTGAAAAGTTCAGCCCTGAGATAAAAAGGGCCTGTAGGATTTTTGCACTTTCATTTTTGCCTGAAGAGTTTTCGTACGAGAGAGAGCGGAACTCAGTCCTTTGTGTATGTATATGTAAATCGACACCATTACATCCGCGCCCCAAGAAGAGGACAAAAATTCTTCGGTTTTATTTTAAAGGGAAGAGTTTTTTTTTTTTTTTGGAAGTTTTTTTTTTTTTTTTCCTCAGGCTCAGTTTCCACTATTACTCTGCGATCTTTCATTCTAGATGAAACTGTAAGAAAGATAGAATATTTCTTTTGTGAAGACTGTCCATTTGTCTGTTTATTTCTCAAGGAATATTTTAAGTTTATCCTTTGTAACTTTATGGATAATGGTGGTGAAATTGATAATGACTTGGACTCAGCACCGTGACTAGTATAGTATATTGTGGATTGGACATCAATAGGTTTGAATGTTTTGGCCGTTAAATATTTCTTGATGTAGATTAAACAAGAAAAAAGGAAAATCACACGCAGAGTTAATGGAAGTGCAAAAGAGAGAGACTTTTACAGTAAATACAAATAAACAACATATTTTGAATCCAAACGTAAATTACAGTTATGGAAAGCGAAAATATTTACGAAGTGTTGGTAGCTTTCCCCTTCCTCATATAGCTCATAATTCTTTATATATATAGATATATATATATATATATATATATATATATATATATATATATATATATATATATATATATATATAATATATATATATATATATATATATATATATATATATATATATATATATATTGTGAATTCCTAACCGTTCCCACTGCAATATTAAAGGTTCAAGTCTCAAGGTATCTTGCGACGAGAGGGGGGCGGGGGCCCCTTCTTTAAATGCTTAACGTATTATTTTTAGATATTACTGAAAGTGTGAAGCCTAGTTTTCTTGAATGTAAAATGTTATTTAATTTTAACTAATTCATATCAACAGTAATTTTATTGTCGTTTTAACCTGTATTTTTATAACCTGAATTGTCTATTCAGTTTTGAAATATTTAATTTTTAATATTTTCCATTGTCATCTTTCACTCATTTTCCCTATAGACGACTTGGACAAAAATATTCGATAGCTTGTGACTAAAAGAATTATATTTACATACAGGGACGAAATTGGGTTAGTCTCATCGAGGGACACGGTCTAAAAATAGAGGCAGTTGTCAGGAGCATCAAATATTCGTGAACTGTTGCTGGATTTTACGGGGCAGGACAGCTGTAGTAGACCTAGATTAAACTTTTTCCGTAATGAGGGAAAAAATGAATAAAATACACAAGTGTTGATTTTATTGACGAGCTCTCTCTCTCTCTCTCTCTCTCTCTGTCTGCCTGTCTGTCATAAGTTCGTTATTTGTACGCCCTCCCCCCCTCTGTCTGTCTGTCTCTCGTAGTCCTAAATACGTTATTTGCACTCCCTCTATTATTTCTTGTTGCTTCCCCCCCTCTGCTCTCTCTCTCTCTCTCTCTCTCTCTCTCTCTCTCTCTCTCTCTCATTCAGTTCATTTAACCTATACATGTAGTATAATTACACACTTATTTACATACATATATATTAGGTAGTTCTATCTAGTAAATTTGAGTGGAATGTTTACTTTCTACAGTTAGTAAATTGCTAAAAGACCTTTTCAACGGCTATGAATTAGGGTTATCCCTATCCTTATTGAATTCGTTCATACCTCTAATGGTTCCTTCTTTTCCCTTCCATTCTTGTGGTTATTTGACGGAGTGAA
The DNA here is from genome assembly GCF_015104395.2 of Macrobrachium nipponense. Classification (NCBI taxonomy): domain Eukaryota; kingdom Metazoa; phylum Arthropoda; class Malacostraca; order Decapoda; family Palaemonidae; genus Macrobrachium; species Macrobrachium nipponense. The sequence goes on along the minus strand of NC_087209.1, from coordinate 17,973,542 downwards.
TTAAAATTGATAAAACTTTTTTTTTTTAAATTTTATGTACGCTAGAAAGATGGTTATTTTGGTTTGGACTTGGTACGCTCTTGTTCCATATTTTAGAAGCGATTGTACCATTTCGTACCTCGGTTCTGTTCGGATTGCACCTCGTCACGGGAATACTTTATTTTAGCTCAGGTTAATTTTTATTTCTTGCATCGCACATCCCGCAGTAGTTCGTGAATGTTTAATGCTCCTGCAGCTGCTTCTATTTTTAGAACATGACCCCGGGTGAGAATATGCTAATGTCTTTTTGTATATGAGTATAATTTTAAACTGATAATTGTGTATATGTATACTAATAATATATATATATATATATATGTGTGTGTGTGTGTGTGTGTGTGTGTGTGTGTTTCTGTGCGTGTGTGCGTGTATAATATATATATATATATATATATATATTATATATATATATATATATATATATATATATATATATATATATATATATATATATATTTACATACTACATATATATATATATGTGTGTTTCTGTGTGTGTTGGTGCGTGTATATTATATATATATATATGCGTGTATGTGTACATTACATTTTCTGCAAGAAATGTCATTATAAGGCGATGGCTCCTCGTGATTTCCTGCTACCACCACGTTTAACCTCATATCAGCGTAAGTTGTCTAGCTCTTGTCTGCGAAACTTCACTAAACTTGATGTAAAACCACAGTCGAATATTCTTCTTGAGTTTCCTCATCGGAGGAAAGCGCTGTTGAAGTGCCTGTAACAAGAAAGTCTTGTTTTTTGTTTTTTTTATGTGAGATAGTTAATGACATTATGATGATGACTTTAGGCTCAAAATTCTCTCTTCTCTCTCCTCTCTCTCTCTCTCTCTCTCTCTCGTCAGGCCAGGGAAAAAGAAAGGATGTGTATACTTCAGGATAAGAAGCTTTAATGACTTCCTTCGAAGTTTCTAATGAATTGGGGGGGGGGGGTATCCGATGATGCATATTATAGATGGCAAGAGAAAAGAAAATTGATTAAAAATAAGAAACAGCTTTTCCTCCTGAGAGAGAGAGAGTACATTTCTCTCAGAGGGGAGAAGGCAGAGCCTGAATTTGCCTTCACCTGAATTGGGTAAATTCAGTTATTAAAAGAATAGCTTTTGTGATTGACTGATTTGTTTACGTACATTAAAACTGGCGTCGTAACTGCGCTTGTGTGTAATCAATAAAGCTGTAAAAATAAAGAATTTCATTCTCTTCAAAAATTAATGACAATAAATCAGATCTGATGAAGCCCATTAAGACTATTTGAACAGAGAAGACGCCCCTTATTTTTGCTTACTTGGGGAGTAAGCCTACAAACTACTTTGTTGTTGTTGTTGTTGTTGTTGGGCGGTAGGAAAGGTCTATGGAAGATCCTGAAACGGTCTGGAAAAGGTGGTTTGCGTCCAGTTAAAGATACAGGAATTCCAGGATAGGATATTGAAGATTTATTCATTAGAATGAAAATGTAAAAATAAAAAACAAAAGTGCATGTTAAACAGTACAGAAAAGTTATTTCTAATAAAATGTAGCGCATTTATTTAAATTTTCGTTGGTGAAACAACGCTCTATCTGACTGTAGATTTTAGCACACGCCCCGAGTAAGCTGGTAGTCGGATCACGCCTTGCTTGCTAATTAAGTGACAAGTGATAAAAGATCATTATTTTCTAAGAAGTATCAGGTTGTGGTGGAAACAATTGGATAGGTATTCAATTGAAAACCCAGGGTCTGTGCTTTCTCAAAGTAATGCAGTATGTTTTAATTTCACTGAGACTAATTTCTGATGTTGGTGACCAAGTTCATCCGTGACCGGCAATTTTTTTTCTCTATCTAATTATATGATTCATCATGACCATGCATCTTGTAATTAGTTAGTTTTTTAATAAACTTTAGTTGGTAATTTAATGTTTTATTGACACGTAATTTATTTCAGCAAGAATTCTGCATCTCTCTCTCTCTCTCTCTCTCTCTCTCTCTCTCTCTCTCTCTCTCTCTCTCTCTCTCTCTGATTCACGCAGAGAGATGGCACGCTATAAGACCATTAGGCTGAACATCTATCAGCAAAGAATTTGCTAAATGTTACATCAGAAAAACCAATTTATTGATTTTCAAAAGTTTCTTTTATTGTGTTAGAAATCGAAACCAGCCTCAAGAATTTTCTGTTTACTTCATTTAGTTTCAACTTAAGCTGATTGTACTGAGTTGGAATTATCTTGACTTTTTATTGGTTTTCGTGTATGAGACTTTTTATTGGTTTTCGTGTATGAGACTTTTTATTGGTTTTCGTGTATGAGACTTTTTATCGGTTTTCGTGTATGAGACTTTTTATCGGTTTTCGTGTATGAGAAGGACGACTGAAATTAAAATAGTTGCTATTAAATAGACCGATTTTGAAAGGAAAGAGAAAAACGGAAAGAGACTAGACGTGAAATGAAAAAGAAAGTAGAAGGAAAAAACGAGATGAAGAAATAGATAAATATGAACGAAGATTATGGACAGAAGAGATGAAAAAACGCTTAAGCAAGATAATGGAAGCAACTGCGAACAATTCAGAGAACAATAAAGAACAAGAGGGGGAGAAAAGAAAAACAATAAATGTGAGAAAGAAATGCAGTAAGAGGAAGAGGGGAAATAAGCCGCTATGAAAAGAGCTATAAAGTAGTTAAGCTCTAATATCCGCGAAGTAAACCAACAGTTTCAAGCAGAATCTTGGGTAAGATTTCTGGGTGGCCGGTAATAAAGTATCAGGGAAAAAAAAAAAAAAAAAAAAGTCATAATTTTTGGCTAGGAAAAAAAGTCACGGGAAAAAAATCACATTTATTTAGTCTATTGTTTGTTTTTACGGTCATTCCTAACGGGTTCGTATTAAACGCGACTCAAAGGTGGGTATATACCGGGTTCAAACCCACGAGTGCCTCAGTGGCGTGATCGGTATGGCCTTGGCCTTCCACCTTAGTGGCCGTGAGTTCGATTCTCAGTCATTCCACTGAGGGGTTAGAGATGTGTATTTCTGGTGATAGAAGTTCACTCTCGACGTGGTTCGGAAGTCACGTAAAGCCGATGGTCCCGTTGCTGAATAACCACTGGTTCCATGCAACGTAGAAACACCATACAAACAAATAAATTTTGGGGTCGCTGTCTAGGTTAGATTAGGTAATGTGAATTGTTTATGGGACTTTTTTTCTGTGACTTTTACCAGTGACCTTTTTTTACCTGGATTGGATTTCAGACGTCTAGCAGAGAGATTGCATCGTTTTAGAAGTCGCCAGAGAGACATTTGTTTTGGGCGCTTTCGTTGAAGTCATTCCGGTTTAAGTAGTCTTTAAGTGTTATAGTGGTACAGATTAGTTTGTTTTTCTTTTGAATAAGTCTACGATTAAGTGTTATAGTACAAGTTAGATTACTTTTCTTTTGAAAAAGTCTACGGTTAAATGTTATAGTATCTGTTAGTTTACTTTTCTTTTGGTACAGTTGGTTTTTCCTTTTGAATAGGCCTAGTGGGTTACTTAGACCTCTTGTCTATTTTGAAGTTAATTGATTGGTTTATGTAGAAAGCGTCGTAGTGTCAGTACCTTGCAAATCTTTATATATCTGTTTATTTTTATTTGAAAGTTGAAGAAATCAGCTACATAATGCCCTTATTTTGCGTGGAATATTATAAAGCTGGTTAATGAAATAAGAGTAGGGTCAAACGCAGAAAGAAGCTATATTGTATATATACATATATTGTGTGTTTGTGTGTGTGCGCGCGCGCGTGCGCGGGAGATTGTGTAAGGTTCAGTCGTAATACTTTGATAAATGTAGAATTGATAAATTTAGGATACATTGAATATACCACATATGTCCAATGACATCTATTTATAAACGTATTTAAAGTATATAAGGACATGAATATATACGCAAATATTGTTTTGGTAAATGCGTAATGGTAAGGTTCTAAACAGCACGCCACCAATAATAATAATAAATAATAACTAATTTAATAAGAATACTAATAATAATCCTCTGTTCAGTTTATTAGAAAATTTTTAAAATTTAAATTCTTGGCAATTCAACTGGGTTTTTTATCCATATACTAAAACTTGGCTTTTCATTATCTGCTAACTTCGTAATGTGCAACTAATATGAAATGAAAACCTTAATACAAATGAAAATAGGAAGTAAAAACCAAAAACCACAAATCCCTCTTTTTCAGGTCCTCCGAAGATATATTTTCAAAGTGCAAAAGGCATGTGTTTGGCTCGAAGGGTAAAGAGAAAGAGAAGAGGAGAGAGGAGAGAGAGGAGAGAGAGAGAGAGAGAGAGAGAGAGAGAGAGGGATGTTATGAATAGCACTGCATTGTTCAACTGGCAGAACGCAATTAACACGAGGAGTCGAACGATTTGAGAACAAAAGAACTTGCTCGGTAAGGAAGAAGTTACGAGTTTATATTATTGCTCTCTCCTCTCTCTCTCTGCTCTCTCCCCCCCCTTCTTCTCTCTCGTCTCTCTCTCTCTCTGTTAGGGGGGTTTTTCCCGGAGAATGGATGGTCGAGTTAGTTCCAAGATTAAAGGAGGGGGTCAGAGAGAATAAAATTTAAAGCTTTTTGTAAATAAGTCAAAACTTTGTCAATTTGACCGGTCCGTTGTAAAATGTTTTTAATTTATTCATTTCAGTTTGATGCATTTCATAACGGTATTTTAACGCGTTAGCGTTAGAAAGTAATATTAGCAGTAACTGGTAGTTTCTTACATAACAAAACGTTTTCATCCTATATGATATATATATATATATATATAATATATGGATATATATATATATTACATATATAATGTATATATATGTATATATATATAATTATATAATATATATATATAAAAAAAAAAAAATATATTATATATATATCATTAATTAATATTATATTTCCAACCTACACCTCGGGACAACGAGGCCTCAGTCACTCAAAATGACAGGCGAATGTGGGTCAGTGGGTACTTGGCCTTGGCCTTTTCATTTTGGGGAGACCTGGGGGTGCGTGACTCGATGTGGAGTCATTTATTGTTATTTGACACTATACATATAGAATATATATATATATATATATATATAATGTTATAGAGATATATATTATATATCAAATATAGATATATCCAATACTATATATACTAATAATATATATATATATATATATATATATAGATACTAATATATATTATATATAGATATCAATATATATACTATGATATATATTATTGATGGTCTGGTGTTTTGTTTTGTTGGGTTAGGTTTTTTCTAAACAACACACACCAGAACACACACTCTGTCTGTCCAATAAAAGGGGGCCCCGGCACTTTGTCGGCGTATGAAAGAGGTTTTTTATGGCTGATCAAAAGAAACTTTAAATTAAAAGTTCTCTAACTACAGAAGATTCTTCTTGCAGACCGTCTTAAAGACAATAAACTACAAAAGATCCTAGAAGAGCGGGTCCCTCCTTTAGTTAAAAAACGATCCTCGTCCTTTTGCCTTTTTTCTCTCCCTCTTTTTTCACGAAACAAATTAGTTTGTTTGATAATTCTTTTGATTTTGTTTTGGATGGAACAAAAGCTCCGCTGGAGAAGGCCATCTCCTTACTCGTAGATTGCGCAGAGATCACTTACTGTCTCTTCTTGGCTTTTTGGAAACTTCTTCTACTTTTTCTTTGTGAGAATGACATAAAAATGAAACGTTTATTTCTGCGTAAATATTGAATTGAAAAGTGCCCTTCTTCGTTATCTCCTTCCACTCTTCATTATTGGTTTGGAAATTCATTCAGTAAGTTTGTCTGCAAAACCTTTCTATACAAATAGCCTTGATTTTAATCAACAAGAGTAATGCTTTTTTAATGTTTTTTAATTTCCTGTAAAAGAAAACTATTGGTGAATTCCTTTGTGTGTTTGTTTAGCGTAAGTTCCCTACATTTTTTCTGTCGCCGCCCTCAGATCTCAAAAACTACAGAGGCTATGAGTGGTACAACTTGGTATGTAGAATCATCGACCCTCCAATCATCGGAACATACCCAAAATTGGCAGCCCTCTACTCTCAGTAGTTTCATTGAGTTTTATTTAAGGTTACAAAAACTACTCGTAATCCATGGGTCGTGGTGGCAACGCTTGATGTTACGGGCAGTGGAATAAAGTTTTCATGGGCCAACGGCTTATTGCTGCTTTATAACGCTACAGGCAAAACCATCGATTTGTGCCTTAGAAACGTTGCCGTAATTTTTTAACTTGTTTTTTTTCTTTCGAAGGCTAAAGCTATCCTGTCCCAAGAAACAATTGTTTATGTTTATTCTTCTTGGCTTACGTCAGGGAGTAAGCCAAAAATTTTAGGATAAGGGATAATTCTGAAAGGTCTGTAAATTAGTTTAAATAAACAAAATGTAGAATATAAATAAAAGTGCAATGTTAAGCAGTACAGGGAAAATTTTTTAAATTTTAAAATAAAAAGTTTATTTTAGTTTAATTTCTTTTACGTTTTGAGGCAGGGGGGAGGAAATGAAAACTAGGGCTCTATTTGACCATAGAATTTTAGCAGGTTTTAGTTATTTGGGGGTATACTGAATTTAGAGAGGGTATGTTTCGGGTGTTTAAGGTTTTTGGAGGTTTGCCGCCACGGATAAACTGAGAGTATATTGAACGTGTTTGATTTGTGGCCTGTTTTGATATGATCCATTGTTTGTTTAGTACTGAGTAGTACTAAGTATGAGTAATAAATTACGAAGAACACTTCATGTTAAATTGAGGAATATAATTCTTTCTTACAACACATCAACAAATCTTGTTAACTGAAATCGCCAAACAGCTTTAAATTGCGAAACCATATTTCCTGCTGGTTCGTAACGGACCCACGTGGCCAGGATGCATGTTTTCGGTGTCCAGGGGGGGGGGGGGGGGGGTGGATTTTTTTTTCTTTTTTTTTTTTTTTTTTTTGTTTTTTTTTTTTTTTTTTCGATTTTTCCTTCTTTCACCGATTCTCGAATTTTTCTCTCCTTTCCTCTTCTTTTCTCTCACATTTCCTTCCTTTTCTGTTCTCAGGTATTGCCTCCTTTTTTGTTTCATATTTTGTTCTAACCGCCTTATTTCTGTCCTTGCATATCGTTTCTTCTCTCTCTCTCGCCTCTTGCCTACGTTTTTCTTCCCAAGTTTTGCTGTTTTAGATCGTTTTGTCCTTTTGCTTCCATTCTTAGTTTTTTTTCACCCTTTTGGTTTCCCTCCGCTTCCTCGGCTTTTTATGTGTTTTCTTTTTCACTTTTTCGTTCTTCAACTCTTTCCTTCTGCTCTTCTTTGACTCACCATCTTTCTTCTCGTTTTATGTTTTTTCATCCGCTCCTTCGCGTAAACTCCTTTTCTTTTGACCTGGCCATTCCACCCCTCTTTTTATTGGATTTCTTTTTCCTCTGTTTTCATTTTTCTCCTATTTTTAATTAACTCGCATTGTTTTTTTCTTCCTTTTAAAGTCCATCATGTTGTCATTCCGATTCGCTTCCGCTTGTTCGGGGGACTTCTCAACAGCTCTCCTCTCGCTCTCCCTCTCCTCTCTCTCTCCTCTCTCTCTCTCCTCGTCTCTCATCCTCCCCTCCCTCTTGTTGTTGTTTTGTTTTAAAGCCAACACTTCTTGTTGTCGGCCTTTCCCTTGTTCGGGCCACCCGTACGTTCCATCTGATAAGAAATTCAATTATGGTTCATGGTTAGGATTTGGTGAAGTTGGATATATTTTTAGTTGTAGAGATAGGAGTCACCAGGGGAAGGATTGATGTGTCAGTAAAAAGACGGGCCATCATGTCATATTGACAAGTAGAAGTGTTTGAAAAAATGGTTAAATGGCCTTTTTCGAATATTCAGAGAAACTGGTGCAATGGTGGGGTTGTCTTCCAACCCTTTAACTCCCTTCCCTTGGGTCCCCTGCGGAAGGGAATTTCAGTGGTAGGTAAAGTTTTAGGAGAATGATAGTTAAGGATTGATGTGGATTAGAGCCGTTACAGTGACGGGATGTGATTGAGGGTGGACTGGATGTCATTCACAAGCTTATTTTTACCTTGGTTGGAGGTAGGTTGCAGAGGCATTCTGGGCAATGCTCTTTCTTCTAAGTTCTCAATGATCGTTATGGTGACTGTGGCAGCTGCATGCTCAGCATCTTGTGGAATTTTAAATCTATTTGTGTTACCACCATCCTTAGCCTGTTTGCTGTTTTCTCTGCACTCCAGCAGTAGTGGAAGGAGTGGTGGGTTTTGCCTGTGTTTCTTCTTCACAGTGGTCGCATGGTCTTACACTGGGTTATCCACCCGATTTCCCCAGCATGGCTTTTGTATCCTAGCCTGAGTCTGTGAATGGATCACAACAAGTTTTTCTTGGTGTGTGCCTGTGCTAATGGGAGGGGGAGGCACTAGAATCGGTTTGCCCACTTATTATACCATCCTGGCAGACGGTGAGTTTTCTTTTCCTACCAACGTCGTGATGGTCCTTTTAGCAGGTTTTTCTTTGCAGAGTGGTTTTCCATTTTCATTCTTGAATCTTGTTGCCAGTTGCATTGTATGGTATTTTGCACTCTGTCAATGTTGCTTTGTGCTTTTGGCTAGCTCATCGGGTCCCCTCCCCGCCGGTTGCCTGGAAATTCCTTATTGTGACTGGGTATCTAGTTTTAAGGTGACAGGTCTTCCTCTTTCGCTGTGCCTGCATTGCGAAAGCTAGTGTTATAATTCCAGCCAGAGCAGGTGCCTTGTTCTCTTTGTTTTTGTTGTTGTTGCAAGGCTTGCATTGAGGACTTTGAGTCGGTGTGGATGATTACTTGGCCCTTCTTCATTTTCTTTTTTAGCGAGTATAGCAGTGCCTGTCTTATCCTTCCTCCTCCTCCTTTTATCCTTCGTCCTACCATAGCTTATTTCCTTGCCACATTAAACAACAAGTCGGTTCATTTACGTCCCATGGGTGGCAGCGTTAAAAAGTACGTTTGCTCTAATAAATTTCCTTACGTGAATTTCATAAAGACTTACGAGGAGATTTGTTTTTACGAAATGCCCCAATTAAATGCGTTCGGATTTGAAAGGAAAAGGAATGAGTGAATATTTGCTCTAAATGGTCGACCAGTGGATTAGGTTTTTTTGAACGCTAGAGGAAAATTTTCCATTATAAATAAAAGGGAATTAATGTTCCTTAATTTGAACGCCCTTTTTTAAACACGTTTCCGAAGAGAGGACAAGGTTTCCGTATAAAAGGCGAAATTTAATGGTTTTTTTTTTTCACCTTTTCAGAATATATAACTCGTTACTGTCCTTTGGAACGGTTAGTTAGTGAAAGGTATAACTTTATCAAATGATTTTCCCCATTGTTTTTTTTATTTTATCGTGGGTTTAGGGGCGGCCACAATTTTTTTCATCTTTGCAACGTCTTTCAGTAGGGTCTTGTTCAATTCAGATTTATAATATTTTCTTTGTTTATTTTTTTAGTTTTCCATAGATGTCGACGACAATGTAATGTCAAGGAGAGAGAGGGTCAAAGAAGATGAACATTAATTCAATGGCCGAGAAAAGATCTAATCCTGTGAACATAAAGGAACCAACCAAAATCCGCGAAAATCCCATTATTTCTATTGAGATTCAAATTAAGGTAAAGTCCCTAAATCCGGTAGGAAATCCCCAAGTTCGCGGAGAAGCTAAAGTGATATCAATAACCATTCCTTAAATTTTTGGTTAGAAGACGCGCTAGAGAACTTTCTAAATGGAATTCGTAAGGGGTGCGTTAGTAAGTCGTAAAACTTTTTACCTTACGATTATGAAAGTACGAAAACTGCCGAAAACTAACACCCCACCCGAGACCCTCCGTACGGGTGGCCTGGGGGGGGGGGTGGGGGGGGGGGGGGGGGGGGGGGGGGGGGGTGGGGGGGGTGGGGGGGGGGCCGGGGGGGGGGGGGGGTTGGGGGAGGGGGGGGGGGGTTGCCTTAGTGCCGTCCAGTGCTGGTTCATGCAGTGGCAACTCTAATCATTACTTAGATTTCTTTGCAGCGTGCCTTCGGCCCCTAGCTGCAACCCCTCCCCTTCCGTTTCCTTTTACTGTAGCCTCCCTGTTTCATATTCTCATTCTTCCGATCTTTCTTTCCAACCCTCTACGAACAATTAACTTCATAAGTGCACTGCTTTGAGGTTTTCCTTTCCTTTCTGTTACAACCCATCAACTCCCTTTTACTAAGTTCAGTTTATGTTTCATCATCATGAATTGGCCTCATAGGTCCCAGTGCTTGGCCTTTGGGTCTTAGAGTTCCATGTTTCAATTCATTATGCTCTGCTTTTGAGTGCATTGGTTAACAATGAACATGGGGTCCGAAGGAAATTAAAAGCGTCCAAAAGCAAGTGAGGTATTATGAGCAGAATTATAAAGTTGTAGAAGGATTATGCATGAGTCAAATCTCCATGTCAGTAACTTTGTTTATGTTGGGTCCATGTTAGAACGGAATTTCCTTCCCCAATATGTTGAATAGAAATAAATTTTTCGATGACCAATTTGCTTAAAAGCTTTATTATGACCTCTGCTATAAATCTTTTTATATTACTACTAATAGTATTGATTCACATCACCCGCACATCTGATGGTTCTAAGCCAGTCCCTTACGAACGCTCCTGATGTTGGCTGTTGATAACACCCAATCACAAGGCTGGAAACTCTCAATCTCTCTCGAGAGTTTCACATAGGCCAGGATGTTAATGTGTGTTTGTTTCCACCTCTCCTGTTAGGGGGATGCTGTTTTGAAAGACGTATCCCTCAGGAGAGATTGAATCAAAATACGTCCTGGCCTATGTGAACTCCTCGAGAGAGAACTGAGAGTTTTTTCCAGCCTTGTGATTGGGTTTATCAACAGCCGATTCAGGAACGTCGTAAAGGGACTGGGCTAGACATCAGATGTTATTGCTGATGTGGAATCTACTAACAGTATTACTTTCCCGTGTTATTATTACAACTAATGCCACCAACCATCCTTTGCAAACAACCTATTTGTAAACAGTCCAAAAACAAGTTTTTGTGTTGGTCACTTTTTTTGTATTATAGTCCAGATTTTGACAAGGAGGACCGTGCAAGTCATCGAAACGCTTTCTGCTTTTTTATATAATTTAAAATATCAAAAATCAAGACATGCCTTTACTGTGGATTTACTTTATTCCCATACTATTGGAAATATTAAAATTATCAGAATGCTTGTCCTGAGACTTAATATCAGTATTTTTGTTTAATTACTTTTTTACACCCGCATTTTCTTTTCTTCGTTTCGCCAGAACATGATTTTTTTTCGGGGGGGGGTCAGGGGGGTCATGGTTCTCATGGGCCCTTTTCCGCATGGTACTACAAACGTCGGTCATGGGAGTTTTTCGTCCATCATGGAAAGGTTAAGTGACGTTTGATTTGCAGAGTTTTGATAAAGTGCAATTGAAATTATTGATGTCTTGATCACAAACGTTGAGACAACAAACCATCCTGCATTACAACCGCCGTAATGGGTAGTGCCGTCAGTTGTACCCTCATGTGTGGTGTAACTGTAGAACATTACTTAAGGGTTCTTTGCAGCATATCCCTTTCGGTTTTAGCTGCAAAACCCCGTTTCATTGCCTTTTATTGTACCTCCATTCCACAATTCTCTTTTCTTTCATCTTACTTTTCCAGCCTCTCCTAGCAGTTGTTTAATAGTTGCCAACTGCGGAGGTTTTTTCCTCCTGTTTTACAACCGTACCAGACCTTTCTGCTCAATTTACCTTTCAGCGTTGAATGACCTTATATGTCCCAGCGTTTGGCCTCTGGCCAAACTTCTATAATCCATTCCAGCGTGCATTATGTGTGTGTGTGTGTATGTGGATGTGTCTGTACTTCCATACATAATTGCATCCATTCAACCATATGCACCCACCCCACTCAGGCTGTGGTTCCATAAAGTATTAAAACTTCGTTTGTTATGTGCTTATCCGTATCCATTTTTGCTTGAAATCAATCTGTTATTTGCATTTATATAATGTATATTTTTGCGTCAGTATACTTGGTCATCATACTGCATTTCCTACCTTTACGCGATTTGTCTACATTATGGAACTCTTGTTACCATCACCTGGCTGCCTGTTTTTTTTTTCTTTTTATTTATTTATTTATTATATTTTTTTTTAGATACCCCCTTTTGAATTCGTTATCTTTGAGAGGCAATGAATGGAGGTTCTTGCCTTTACACCGATAGCCTTTGAAGTTTAATCTCTCCTCGGTTTCACTGATACCTCTGTGTAAGCTTTTGATCTCTGGTTCTTTATGTTTTTATCTTGCCATATTTTTATTGCTCATTTCTTTTCACGTTTATAGGTATTCTTGGTGATGTCTTTATATAGTGATGAGGTAGGTAATGTGGGAATGTTTGATGGTCTCACAAATGCAGTGGTTTATAGTTCGGCTTTGAGATGATATTATCGAAAATCTAGTTTTTATAGAATTGCCTTGAGAGGATGGGTTGGTCTGGGGAAAATTTGTTATAGAAATCCTTCAAGAAGATAGTATCGTAGATCTAATCTATATAGGACCGCCTTGAAGATGATTGGTCTATAAAAATTTTTGATAGAATTTCTTTAGGAAGGTGATATGACATACAGCATTTTCTTACATTTGTTTTTTAATATTGAGATGATTTTCAGCTTATTTTTTTTTAATTTGAAAGACGTGAATCATTAGTTTTATGGATTCTGAATACTTATAAGTCAAGCGAGGTTAACTAAAACTAATGAAGTTTTACATACATAATCTCTTTTATCTCGGCATTAATGACATTTAAGATTTTTAGACTTTCTCTTCGTAATGCAAAAATATATCTGCATCTTTATACGATAGAATCTTCCATGCAGCAACCACGAAGTTTTGCGAGGATTTACGGTCACTCTCCCTGTGAATAAGAGAATATTCCATTATAGTTACTCAAGTCCCAGGAATTCCATGGAACATCCTGAAAGAGGGGGAATTCATTCTGAAGGATAATGTGGGATGCTAAATGAGTGTATTCCTTATTAACTCTTCTTGTGTTTCACATTGATAAGGTGTATTCGCTTTTTGTGAATTAGAAACAAAAAAGGTAAAGCTCGATTTTTAACTGTTATATACTAGTATATAGCATAATGTATTTGCGATATTTATCAAGTAAAGGTCTTGTTTTCTTACATTTGTTAATATAATTAACATGATTTGCTTACATGATTGACCAAGAATAACAAATTATTCGCCAGATATAATTGACGCCAAACTCAAAAGTTCCTCGTTACTATTTTGGGTTTTCAGCACCGAAATTGGGGATGGGGGCCTGGTTATTGCCGTTAGTGCACCTCACGTGGTGTACTGTAGGCATTACTTAAGGGTCTTTGCAACATCCCTTCGGCCCTCAGCTGCAACCTCTTTTATCCCTTTTACTGTACCTCCGTTCAGATTATCTTTCTTTTATTTGACTGTCCAACCTCTCTAACAGTTGATTCATAGTGCAGCACCGAAGCTTTATTCCTGTTACACCTTTTAAACACTCTTACTGTCAAT
>NC_087209.1:17930507-17956953 GCF_015104395.2 Macrobrachium nipponense | reverse complement strand
GAATCGAATATCAGTTAACACAAAATTACCTACCTTTTTTTTTCCAATTTTTTCCAGTTATTCATTATTATTATCAATATTTGGGGGGGAGGGTGGGGGTGGTTTATTGGCTAAATTATCAGGTTAAACACCCAAATCTTACCTTTTTTTATTTTTCCCCATTATCTTTAATGTTTGGGGGGTTGGGGGGTCGGGTTAGGGGTGGGTATGCTATGAAAAAATTAAAACAAACTTTTTGGTAAACTTTCTATGGCCGACCAAATTAAAAAGTTTTGATTTGGATGTTATGGGAAAAAAAGTTAACCTTCTGTTGATGGAATCGGAAAGTGGAATACTATTCGAAAAAAAAGTCAAAATTCATTTTGAGGCCTGATTTAGGTAAAAAGGGTCTGGGGATTGGGGTTTAATGAGGACTTTAACCAAGAAGTGCCGTTCATTTCTTTTTATAAATCGTAGCAGGGGGATTTAAACTTATAAGGATATAGGCCATTTTTCCCCCCCCACCCCAACTGTTTCTCTAATTTTCCAACTTATTTCTTTTCCACTCATTGTTTCACCTTTTCTTTATGGCCTCTCTTTTTTAAAAAACACTGGTCAGGTCCAAACTTTTTCCAGAATATTCTTCCTCCCATTTTGTTCATTCTTTTCATCGGCCACCCTCCCCCCCCCCCCCCCCCCCCCCAACAAAACCAAGGGAAGTTTTAACATGGGTAAAAACTACAATTCCATCCCCAATTTTTCAAAACGGGGACCAAAGGTGGTGATGGGGACCCATTTTGAAAAAAAAAAAAAACATTATTTAAGCCTTTGATAGATTAAATCCAGTTCTTCTCTTCTCTCTCTCTTCTGCTTCTCTCTTCTCTCTCTCCTTCTCCCGCTTTCTCTCAGATCCCCAGGGGGGGGGGGGGACTACCCATGGCTCGTTTGGCGGTCATAAAAGTAAACAACGATAAAACTTCTAGGGAATTTCACGAGGTGGTATTAAAATTCTCTTCAATTCCAGGTGACGTACTGGCTTAAAGTAAGTCAAGGGGCCAGTTAGCTTTACTTCTTAAAGGGGGGACCTCTATTTAGAGGGAAGATTTATGTGAACAAGGGGACAACAGTGACTTTTAAATTAAAAAAAAAAATAAAAACAAAAAAATAAAACTAAAGGGGAAAAAAAAAAAATGGAGGACAACCTTTGGTTTCGGCCTTCTTTCTTATTGTTCCTTTTTGGACGTTTTTCTTTCAAAAACTGGAAAAAAAGGCTTTCCAAAGAAAAAAACGGGAGGGCGGGTCAAAAAAAAACGAACGGCGGGAAACAACAAAAGCGGCTTCCCTGGCTGGTTTCGAGAATCTTCGCGGCCGGCCGTTTGTAAGAAAAAAGGGGGCCCACAGTTTGGGGACCCGGTTTTACCTTGGTTTTTTTCCTTTATTTTAGTTGTTTTCCGCCAAAAATAAAAAAACAAATTGTTGGGAAATTGGGGCCTAAGTTTGTCTGTCCCGGTGTCCGCACTTTACTTTTCCTGGTTCCGCTAATTCAAGGGATCTTAAAAACAAAAAACCTTTACTGAGGGGGCTAGGGAAGGGGCTTTGGGCAAATATGGGTACGGTTCGATTCATCCAACCCGAAAATTAAAAATTCAAAATTTTTTCAAAAATCCGCACCAAAATTTCCAGGGCTGCCGTTTTAGTTCTCGTAGAGTTTTATTTCACTGTTTTTAAGGGTTTAAAAAGTTAAGGGCCCCATGAATCCGTTTTGCGTTCTTGGGCAAAAAACGCTATATCTGGACAAAAGGGCCCACCAATAGTAGGACTGCGGTTTGGAAAGTTTCATGAGGCCGGCGGGCTTCATTTACGGGGACCCAATTAACAACTGTTACGCTATTGGACAAAAACTCGAACATTCGCCAAAAAAAAAGAGGGACATTTTTAACTTGTTGGGGTTTTTGGTTTCATTGCTGGGTGGGGTTTTGCTGTCGGTGTGGTATTAAATTTTGTTTAGTTTAAAAACGTTACGAAAAGAAATCTTTCCGGAAAAACAGGGTAAACATTTGGAAAACACCAAAAACTTTCTAAATACAAAATAAAAATTATCAGAGGAAAATATGGATTTTTTCAAGTGAAAGGGGACTTGATTCCAATTGAAAAATAAGCCTCTAGGTTTGAAAAATAGAAATGGGAAAAAAAAAGTAAAAAAAATTACTGTATGGTTAAAGAGCTTCTAGGGTTAAAAAATAAAGAAATTTTCAATTTTTGGGAGGAAAATAAACAGCAAATTAACCAACCTTTGATTTCTTGATTTTCCAATGTCCACTGGAAAATTGCATGGAAAAACATTTGGCAATCAGGGTTGTTTACTGCAAAAACTAATAGGGGCCGGCGGCTTTGAACTTGGCAGTTTCCCAACCCCAGCAATTCATAGTGGTTTAAATCAGGACAAAAAAACTTACCTCCGTCTATTTGATTTTCCAGTGGGGGGAAAAATCCTATTCCATTCAGTATGAGGTTGGAAAATGGATTAAACAAAGTATATATATATTAGTAGTGTAATATTTTAATAATAAAATATATATACTATATTAATAGATTTATAAAGAAATTATATATAACTATTATTTTTTTAATATATATATATATTATGAAATTACTTATAGATGATAATTTATGGTGCGTGGTGTGTGGGGTGTATAACTCCTCCAAGGAAGCAAGAAGAGGTGAACCGTCTTCTGGGTTAATTTTTTTTAAAAAAAAAAAAGGCTTTAATTGAAAGCGAACGGTTTCCCCCCCCCCCCCGGGTTGTTTACCATAGGCCCCACCCTATTCATTTCACGGGGCTGGTTATCTTAAAAAAAGGGATTTGATTACAACAGATAAAAAAAAACATTGTTAAAACTGGGGAACTTCATTTCCTAATAAACCCCCAAACAATTTACATTTAAAAAATTCATCGGAAAAAACAAACCTACTTTAACCAATTGCTACGAAAAAAAGTGGGGAAGGTGGGAAGAAAGGGAACCGGAAGGTGACCCCAAGAAAGGTAACGAAGGAAAAGGTTTTCCAAGGGATTAAAATATTAAAGTTTTGGGTGGGTTCAGGTGGGGCCAGGTTACAAAGGACAGGGTAGGCGGTACTTGGTTGTTTAAAAATTTTGGAAAAAACAAAAAAACTATTGTTTTTAATTTTTTGGGAAAAACAAAGCGATTCGAAAGGGGGTAACAGAGCAAAGCTTCTAGGTGGTAGGGGGGAAGGAAAATCCCCGTTTGGCAAATGTGATTTTGAATAAAGTTTTTGTATTCTATATTAAATTTGCCAATTTTTTTTTAATGTTTTTCTCCGGGAAAAATGGTTCGAGGTATTCTAGTGAAAGTGGGGGGTACCAATTTTTCGGACCACAAGTTCTATTGAACCTCAGCCCTATGTGTCAACTCCCCAATGCTGACTGTTTAAGGAAAAAGGTCCTTTACGTGAGGCCCCCGGGGAAAACATAATTTTCCCAAAAAAAAAACTACATTTGGGAACCGCCGGAAAAATTAAATAGGGACCCGCAATCACAAAGGGAAAGTCAGAAGAGGGCTCAGTTTGTTTCTTTTGCTTTGATATCTTAAAACTATAGACCCCCCAAAGTTAAGTTACCTGGGGGTTTTCTTACGATTAGGTTGGGCCCTTTTATGGCCCCCGGAACAATGTTCACGGTTAATTAACATTTAAACTTGGGTTTTAATGGTACAAAAACCCATTGTATCCACTGATTAAAAAACGGGGAACCCACTAGCCCCCCCCCAAAGAAAAAAAAGCATTCTAGGGAGCAGGTTGGGTTCTGGTTTATTTTTTCGGGCTAATTTAATATATAATTAAAACAAAAACTTGTTTTAGGTTTTGATTTAAGAAAAAAAAAAAAAAAAACCAAACCCGTTAGGGGCCTGGGACTAAGGGCCCCAGGGTTATCGGTTAGAAAAAAGTATTTGGTTGTTAAAAAAAAAAAAAACCAAGTAATCTCCAATTGTGGAAATTTTTCAAGGGGACCCAGGCCAGAGGGGAAGAGGAAGAATATGCCCCCCTGCTTGGAAAGAGGGGTATATAAAGGGCGGTTTTACTTTAAAAAGTTTAAAAACTAACAAAAGGCTGTAAAAAAAAAAATTGTTTTTCCCCATAAGGGGTTTCCCCCCCCCCCCCAGTAACAAAAGTTCGTTTTTTCTTTTTTAACTAAAAAAATTGAGTGTTTAAAATTGCCGTCTATGTTTACGTGGGGGACAACGATATATCTAAGGAAAGGAAAAGGGGGAGGCTTATTTATCCCATTTTTCAATTAAATCAAATTGTACAAACTTGGATTATTAGGGGCGGGGCTGGAAATTGGGCAAAATTGTAAGGGGAAGGAATTTCCAAGGGGCCACCCCTGTCTTCCTTTGTCTTCCCCGAAAAAAAAGAAGAAAAATAAGTATCATCAAACATAAACCGGGCAAGTTTAAAAAAAAAAGGAGGGCATTGGGGATTTGTTCGAGCTAAGAGGGGGCAAATTGTCCAGCAAAAAAAAAAAACCCGGCTCTTCCCAGTTCAACCCACATAAAAAAAATATTTCGTAGGGACTGGGGCCCTAAGGACTGGCCCCCATTAAGGGGGGGCCATACCATCCACCTCTGTACATAAGGGGGAACTTTTCCCATTAAAAATAAAAGGGCCGGTGTCCTGCACTGCCAAAAGTTAAAAAAAGCCTTTTTAAAAATTGTCATTAAATTAAAATCCATGAAAAACCAGAAAAAACAATTTATTATTAGTAAAAAATCTTGTTTTAAAATTTAAAAATAAATGAAAATGGTTTTTCTTCCCACCAAGGGGATTTGAATGGTGAAACCCAAAGAGGACATCTACCACTTCAAAGGCCAAGCTAAACCATAAAAAGATTCTTTCCGGGGGAATTCTTTGGAGGGAAAACAAAATTCTTTCTTTAAATTGTTTCAAGAGTTTTTTTGAATGGTTTCATAAATTATTATGAGAGAAATTTTATCGTTAATAAACGGGCCCGGTTACTAAAGTATTTTAGCCAAAAACTTGGTTAAAATTGGGGGGAGTTCCCATTTTAAAGGATGTTGAGGAAAATTTTCCGGTCTTAAAAAGTGGAACCACCCTCCCCATTGTTGGGTTACCGTTTTAAGGGAAGGGCCCATAAACATCCACACCATTAAGGAAACCCACCCAGGTGGACAAGCTTAAGTTTTGAAGGGAACGGTTATTTATTGTTAAATAATTTTCCTGGTTATCCCAAGGAGGAGATTTTCAAAAAACCTGTTGATTTCTAATCCTTTCACATCGGAAGGGATAAAGTTGGCAGGAGTTCAGGAAAACCTTCAACCGCCCGAAAACAACTTTGAAAAAATTTAAGTAAAGTGTTCATTTAGGATTGTTTTCAACTTTTTTTTTCTGTTATGTTAACTTTCAGGGGGTTCTTTATTGACCTAAAAACAAAAAGGACCTCTACCTGTGTACCCGGTATTTCTAAAAATAAATAATGGTTTTTTTCCCTGTTCTTTTCCAAGGATTTTTCAAGGAATTTTGCTAGGTCCTTTTTGGTTAAAAGACAAAGGGTTGTCCAGGGTTTTGTAATTGAATTATTGTAAGTTTTTTTACGGCGGCTATAGTTAGTAAAGCCTGTGATCGACAGGCTTTCCCCCAACAATCGGATTCCATTTTAGATTTAGTTGGTTTACTAAGCAAGGAGGAATAAAGCAGTTCCAAAGGGGAGCAAAAAAAAAACTGTTGGGCAGTAAGAAAGGTTATTTATAAAAAATCAACGGTTAAACAAACCAAATATTCCTAGTCCAAAAAAGGACCAATTAAACCAAAAAAACAAAAACTCCAGTTCCCTTTCAGAGAGTTTGGTAATCCCAGAATAATTGAGGGAAAAAAAAACCACCCATCATTGTTATTAGGGAAAATTTTGGAATGTAAAAAATACCCTAAAAATTAAAAAAACCAAATTTCCCCCTTTTTGTGGGGAACATTTTTTTTTTACCAATTGGAGAAAAACATAACGGTAAATTAAAATAGATTTATTGAAAAACAAAAAGTTTGAAAAAAGTTATTGTTTAAAAAAATAATTGCAAAAAAAAAAGAAACTAACTCCCCTCCCTTTCAGAAAAAAAACTCTATTTAATACCTATTGTTTTCACCAATGTAAAAAAATGGGTCTACAAAAAGGATAAATTGTTTTTAATTTTTTTAAGGTATTTTACCATTCCAAAAATTTTCTATAAATTAACCAATGGGAATGTGCCTGTGTTTTAAATCATTTCTGGGATGTTTACCAAAAATAACTCTCTGACAAGGGGAGGGGGACGTTTTTTATTTGAGGAATTTTTTGTTTGAATAATTAATTTAATAATAAATAAATTAAATAACAATAAATTTAAATAATTAATAAATAAATTAAATAATTAATTAAATTTAGCCCATAAAAACCAACCATGGGGGGGAGTGCCCAATGTAGAGTTAATCCCAGGATTTACAAAGGTGCAGGAATAGGGAATGGGCAAATGGGGACAAAAAAAAAGGCAAAGAAAATGCCGCAGCAAAGGATCAGAAAAACCAAGGGGGAAAAAACATATGACAATTACCCACCAAAAAGTCCAAAACGAACAACCCCAAGATCAAAATGTAACGGAATCAGGGGTGGGACTATACATTAACAACGGAACGAAAACGGGAAAAGGGAGGGGGAGGGGGGGACTTTTTTACTAAAGTTATAGGAGGGAAACTCGCCTAGTCAAACATCGAAAAACAGGGGAAAAAAGGGCAGGGTCACACTGGGGCAATTATATGAAAAAACCAGTTGAAGACGAGTGGCCTCTAAAGAAAAGGTGGGCATGGGGACAAGGAAGGACTAAATAAAAGTAGACGAAGAAACCCCAGACATTTTCATACAGAAGGGACAGGAGGGGAAAAAATGGACCAGGGAACAAGAAAAAAACAGAGGCGGGGACTGGGGGCACAACAAAACCAATTTTGCCCACGGGGACCCCAAATACATGGGAGACAGGGGGGGTGGACTAAAAAGGAAAACTAGGGTCACCGAATTGGGGGAGTGGACAACATGGCAAATGGTCTACCCACAGGGGGGATGGTACGCTAAAAAAAGGGAAAGGAAACTGGAAGGGGGAAAAAGGAAATGATAACAAGCGGCACCAAAAGAATAAGTAACAGGGCCCCTTTTAAAGGGAACCAGGGATATTTTATTCAAAGAACGATTTAGACCGGGAAAAATAAACAAATTTCTTTTCTTTCCCATATGTAGGAAGTTGGCAATTTACGAAAAATGAAAAAAATGGAAAAACATAAACCTGACATGTTAAGCAAAAAAGTCGGGAATGGCCCGGGGGGCCAAAACTGGCACAGGAAACCAGATACCCAAAAAGGGGGAAGGCCATGGGATTTTCAGTGGGCAAAAAGCCCTCCCACTGGGAAGGGCCTGTGCCCAAGAAACAAAAAAAAAAAAATCAAAGCTAACCTTGCACAGGTAATTAAAGGTTGCGGTACGAAGCAACCCCAACCCTTTTGAGGGGAGTGAATAAAGAAAAACGTATCCAGGGCAAAAGTGGATTACCTCTGGGGATGGGGGACTATTGGTATTCCAAGAACGGGATAGGGGTTGATTAACGTGCCACAATAGGGACCACCCAGGGGGGGTGGGGGGGGACGTGGACGTTGATTGGGGGGGGGACAAAAAAGGTCAAGAAGAAAAGAAAAAAAGTATTTAGCACGCATTTGGAATTGGTTCCCGCAAAAATTTACCACTTGGGACACCAGGAGTTGGAATGAGGAAACGGAGAGGGGGAAAAAAATAAAAAATTGGGCTGAGGAATTAAAGGTATCAAGATCTCGAAAAAACTAGAAAAAAATAAGAAGAAATATGGGGATAATTGGGCACCAGTGGGGAAATCGTTTACCCAAATTGATAAATCATTAGGAGGCAACTAGGGGGCAAACGATCCAAGGATCCCTTTGTGAAAAAGGGAATCATCCAGAAAAAGGAAAAAAAATTAGATTGCTGGGGAAGTAGGCTCCAGGTTGTGGTGGGAACTTCATGCAGAAGGAGTGTTGATCCTAAGGAAACAAACCGGCGGGCACATAAAGTACGGAAAAAAAGTGTGGGATGGACTCCGAAGGAAGGGGCCAGGATGCAAATCCCCCCCCCCCCCGGGGAAACCCCCACACTATTAAAATAACCACCCAGTCGAATTGGGAGGGGGGACTGTTTGATAGGAGGCAAAAAAAAAAAAAAAACAACAAAAAAAAAAAAAAAAAATAAATAAAATAAATTAATAATAAAATTAATAAAAAAACATAAAAACTACTTCTGAAAGGGCATGATTTAGGGGGCAGTTATTTGCTTCAACAACCCAACTTTTAGGAAGGGGGGAAGGTACGGGGGGGGGACGGGGAAAAAAATTAGCCCATTTGATGGGCCAAATTATGAAACAAAGATCGGGGGGACCATCAAAAAACAGTTTTTATTTTTTGCTCCCCCCCGCCGGATTGAGAAAAAGGGGATTGCTGGGATATCTCGGAAGTTCTTTTACGGGAATTGTTAGACCCCCAACCCAATGAACAGAGGCAACCAGGGGGGGGCCAGTTTTATATTATTGGTTTTCAATTTTAAATTCCATACAAATGAATATAATCAATAATTCTATTCGGCGACGCCTTAAAAGGGAAAAACAAATTTGCTATTTGGAATTAAAACCTAATTCGTTTGGTCTGGGTGTGGTTTAGGTGCCATTTAGGTTTTTATTATTATTTATACGTATATTATATATATAATATAAATTATCAATATTAAAATATTATGGTTTGAATATTAATTTATTATATATTATATATATATAGATATTATATTTTTATATTATTATATAATATATTATACTGTGTGTGTGTGGTGCTGGTTGTGGGTTGGAGTGGTGTTGGTGGGTGGGGGTGTGGGTTTGTTGGTGGGTTCATAAATTTCCACCTTTAAAAAGGATTGGCTTTGCTAAAAAACCTTTCTCAGAATTCAGTTATTCCATTTCAGTAGTTCTGAATAAGAGTTCAAATTTTTTATTTGCCAGGTTTGCCCAAAGGAAGGGAAATCCCCACGCAAAAGGAGGACAAAATTATTTCAAACAATTCAACAAAAAACAAACACCAAGATTCTCTTTTTAAAAACAAATTTGGACTTAAAAAAATACTATATCACAATAAATAAAAAAACTAAAATTGAAATGAAAAAGATTATGATGGAAATATGAAGGAGAATTTTGAAAAAAGTGCGTCACGGTTCCAAAAAAAAAATTCTGTGGGTTGTTTTGGAGATTTCCAACAAAAATGAAAAAAAAAAAAAAAAACTACGAAAGAGATGTTTTGTGAAAAACTCGGAGTCAAAAACAAAATATATAAAATTAAATTTCAAGCGTGGGAGGTCCTCACTTAAAAAGAAAAGGGAAGAGGGAAAAAACGGAATGACCGGGACCCACCATAATTAAACATTTCAAATTTTCTGGAAGGGGTGGACCAGGGGGGGTAGGGGGGGGGGTCCAGGGTCCAAACAGGGGGGGTAAACACAAAGGAAGATTTTTTTTTTTAAACTATTTATTAAGGGTGGGAGGTGTTTTTTTTTTACCATTTCCATAAGTGGGAAAGGGAATGGGTAACAAGGGAGGGTTAGGGGGAGTGAGGGGGGGGTGTGGGGAAAGGGAGAAGGGGGGGGGACGGGTAGGGAAAGGAAAACAAACAACAACCAAGGAAGATGGAAAACTGTGGGAAGGAAAACAAAAGGGTTCAAACAAGGGTTTTCTTTCCCCGTTGTTTTTCTTCGGGTTTTCAATTATTTATGGGGGGGACCGAATGTTATTAAATACAACAAATGTACAAGGTTGACTTGGGATTTTACAGGCGCGGGGAAAAAATAAAAGAAATAAACAAATTAAAATAAAAATAAAAAAAACAAAAAAAACGTTTTATTTTTTTTCCCAGGTGGGAAAATTACACAACCATTTCTCCTGGGAAATAAAGTACCAGGGGAACCAAAGAGCAATGAAATTAAAAAAAGGGTCTGTTACTTAAAGGGGGGAAAACAAACCACCCTCCACTAATAACAACAAGCTAAATGATTTTAGGAAGTACAAAACGGGAAATGACAGGGAGGGTCCCCACCCATCCTTAACAGTGGATGATATAAGGGGGATGGGGAACAAAAAATGGGGCCCCGACTGTTAGGCGTTTAAAATTATTCCCAAAAGAAAATAAAGGCATCTGGTAGGAGTGGTTGGAAGGCCAAAACCTTGGTGTTGGTGGGGTTTAGTTTGGTTGGGTTGTGGGTGTGTGGTATATGGGGTTGTGTTGTGGTGTTGGTTTTTTTTTGGGGGGGTGTGGGTGTGGTTGTGGCAGCGCCGCCGCGTTTGTACGTTGGTAGAGGAAGGGGAGGGGGAATTTGGCCAGTTCATACGTTATTAAAAATTTCCCTCCCAACGGGGGAAATAACAACAAATAAACGCAATGGAAAAAAGGTTATTAATAAAAAATGCCTAACAAAAATGTTTACCTTTTACGGCAGTTTTTCTTGCCGCAATTTATGCAATTTTCCGTGTAGGGACAAAAGAGGGGTGGGGTGGACTTAAATTTCAGGGCATTCACTTTAAAACAATTTTGGTTTCATTAACTTTTAAAACTGCCGTTTATTTCTTTTATGACCGCCCCCCCCCCCCGAGAAAAAAAATGCTCACAAAAAAAAATAAAATTTAATAAATAAAGAAAACAAAAAAAAAACTTGGGCTTATTGAGTGGGCTCAGGGGTCCATGGACGAAAAACCCGTTCCTATCCAAAACGTCAAAAAAAAAATAGTTTAAAAAATGGAAAAGGTAAGTATGAATTAAATAAAAACAAAATAAAATCTTTTAACGTTGGAGGGGGGGAAAAAAATCATCAAGAGGATTTATGATATGGTAAGATGCATTAGCATTTCTGTGTTTCGTTACAGTTGGGGAAGGAATAAAAAAAAAAAACAAAAACCCACCGTCAAAAGCAAAGGATTTTCGAGATGGTATATTTCCCCATTTTTACCATGGGGGATTCCAGGGTTTACATACAACAAAAAAAAAGGGGGGGGTGGGGGGCGGGGGGGGGGGCGGGATACGGTGTTTTCAATACATGAAAAAAAAAATTTATAATATTTTTTTTTCTTTGGAGATTTAACCTGGGGAAAAGAAAAGTCACAAAAAAAAACCTTGGGAACTATCGAGTAAACTTTTGACAAGCCTTAACTGGTATAGAATAGGGGAAAGGGGGTCATTTATTCTACGATTGAGTAAAAGGTAATTAAATAGGACCTAAACAAAAAAAATACCCCTCAAAAAAACCAAAAAACGCTGCACCATTAAAAAACTTAAAAACAAGAAGCTGGCATTTTAATAAAAGGGGGACTTTTTCGGCAGGGAAAACCCAAACCAAATGGGAAATCTAAAAAATAATTTTTGGATTATTAAACCCACCACACCCCAACATGAACCAGATTATAAGATACGATTGATAAGATAATGAAAGATTAAATATAGTAGATATATATTAATTATTACTATATATATATAATATGATGATACTATAATAACAACCAAAACTGAATAGTACATAACGGAAGACCTCTAGTATATATTATAATAGTAATATATAGAATGATATATATATTCTATAGATAGAATTAATTAACTAGATATTATAGATATTTATACAACAGTATATTATACGATAATAGAATATATATTATTATATATCATATAATAGACTATTTATAGAATGATATTTTTATAATATAATTATATATTATTTTATATTTATATTATTTAATATAATAACATATATTTTTATTATATTATATAATATTATATATATTAATATAAATATATAATATAATATTATAACTATATATTATTCATTATCTGGCGATAACCACTTATTTCCCATCCTCACTAATAAAGTCTCCACCTTACAAAGGGCGAAGATAATATCCAGAACTAAGCTCTTTCAATAAAAGATTAAATGCACAAATCAGAACCAAATTCCTTTGATGGACTGGGTTGATATTAAAGGACTCTGCCAAACATTTGAAAGGAGCCGCCAGAAGCCGAGAGAGAGAGAGAGAGAGAGAGAGAGAGAGAGAGAGAGAGCCTGATACCAAGCCCCCTTGAACCATCGTCTAAAGAGATAAAATTCTCATTTTTTAAATTTCCGCCGCCAGCTTATCTGTGACAAATGTTATAAATCAGATAGAATTAAGGGTCAGGTCGGCGGGTGCGTGTGTTTATATACACACACTACTCATACATACACACAGATATACATATATCTAAAAATATATACATGTGTTGCGCCTCACATATATACATACATACATACACACATATACTCTACATATATCATAGTATAAATAAAGATTATGCTACGGATGAAAAGAAAATCGAGAACAGCCTTCATTTTCCTCCGTGGCATTACCTTTATTTATTTTACATAGCTTTCACGTTTTATAGATTCGTGATCATGTTATTCATATACATAGTGTGCATATGTGTGTGGTGTGTGTGTGTGTGTGTGTGTGTGGTTGTTTATGCTCATTCATATTAAGGAACAATTTGGATGAACATATTAAAGATAAAAAAAAATAATAAAATAAGACTCACTACATAGTAATCTGAAGAATCGTGTGCGATGGAATAATTTCACCTTAGGCCTATGCTCTAAAACTCCTACATTGCTTTGGCATATTAGAAAATTGTCTCAATACCGAGTTGCCAGTGGTTGCTTAATTGAATCCTGAACCATATATTTTTAAGTTTACTAATCTAAAACCCTAAGCCTATGCTGTCACGGTTACTGATTCGAATAATAATTACGTTTGAAAAGAGCTGCTAATGTCAAGCTCTAATCCTATGGTTGATGAGAGCTGCCAATTCTAAACCCTAACTCTAAATTGTCAAAGGTGTCTAATTTGAAGTCCTAATCTTATTACCTTAAATCCCAACTTAATACTACTGTCAGTTCTTCGCACTGCAACTGCCAGGAAGCAGTGAAGACAGTAGAAAAAATGTCCTAATAACAGTACTTTATCAATGCAAGAAAACAATATTCACTCTACGCAAATTGTATTTAAGGAGTTCTCTCGAGTTTGACACTTACCTTACATGTACGATTATAAGCACATAAAGTCAACCTAAAGTACGCTTGATGCAAATGTTATATAATGAATATATATTTTCAACGCATCATTACTTTGCAAGCATCACAAATTGTAACTACAACACTTGGCAAACATCACTGACCTGACAAAAAAGACAGATTTAATAAATTATGACATACTGTTGAAATAGATATATATGTTAAAACAGATTAAGAACACTGAACAAAATAAACACCTGTTAATAACACGTCTCTGTATTAATTTCAATAGGGATATATGGACACACTGGTTTGTACCACCCAATAGCAGAATTCGCTCCATACCCTATTTCTATTCAAAATTTTCTGTTCCTTCATGATGGCCTTCTTTTATAATGCCCCCTTTTACAATCATTCAATGTACCCATCCATTTGACTTACAAGCTACACAGACCACAGAGGAAACTAAAGTGGGCTATTCCCTTGGTAGGATAAAGTTGCTTTTTCCTTAGCAGACTCGCCGCTGACCTTGGTATAGCAAGATGTTACCTGCTCCGTAATCTGATTATACTCGGTTTTTTCCATCTGGTCCACCCGCCTGTGGTGTTTGCGTATGGTAACACTGCGTTCCCGAGCTTTAGATAGTTACATTCAGCTTACATTCAACAATTATATTTCTGTCTCGGGCGATATCCATTACAGAGTATTAAAACAACTTAGAGGGAACAAATTTCCTTTCAGATAGATGTATCATACAATCCAAATACACACATTATTCAAATGACAACATACTATTACGTTCAGCACAGCCAGGTAATCATTTTCATTTATGTTCACGTTCATATTACGTAAAATAATTAACATAAAAAGATTTATTCGTAAAACGATAAATTGTTGAGATTCGCGTACCCAAAATAAATGCAATTTCATCTCTTTATGTTCACGAACATATATCAGAAATATCAGTTTTGCAAACCATAGGCAATATCTAATTCAGAATGGACATTCCTATCGATACACGATCGCTTCTAATGGTTCCAAACCATTTGCTCAAAGCAGCATCCAACACGGAAATATATTTTGAGTGACAGGAGGATTCTACGGCTCGCGTGGTATGCCACGTAAAAATAATGTACGGTCATATATTTCATCATGAGGGGAAGACGATGATGATAATCAGCGAAATTTATCACCAGTTTCGATGATTGAACGTTCAGTGGCAATTGGCCAATGGACCTTATTTCAGTACAGTCGCATTCATCAAATAGGAATTTTGCGCCCCCGGTGGTTTTGATGAAAATAAAATACAAGTATACTTGGATACAATAACGAGAAACAGACACATCTGGATATAATTATTAGTTACATCATACATATCTTGGTAAAATTGGATATAATAAATAAGAGATAAGCATGGTTGGATAAAATTATTTCGATCAAATAATCAGATATAATCATGCTTAGATCTAATAAAAGAGAAGCATACTTAACCCTACCCTACACCCAATATTGACCAAATATTCTTGAACTACCCATAAAATTATTTCCATTCCTAAAATTATATAAAGAACAATATGGTATCTCACGCTTCATTTTAAACCCTTGAAAAAATATTTCTCCCATGTTCCGTGTTCACATAGTCAATCAAAAACGTGCTAATACAAAAAAATGAAAAAGATGAATTCCTTTCTCTCACTTCAATATTGAATTTTGCCTATTTTCCCCGACCTGACACGGAGTTTCATCATTTCCAGTTGCCTTGCTCTATCCAGTGTATTCCTTCGTCATTTCAAATATCTTTTTTCGAATGAATGCGTTTTAATTGGTAAACATTCGGGTTTTAATGTCTTATGTAAGATCAAGCACGATAAATATTATTAAAGGAAAGCATTGGTAGATACCACCTATTTCTTATATCGATATCTATTCGTTCCTACGGAATTCTCTAATAGATATCTTAAACAAATGGAAAGACTTTTCAAATCGTCCAGATTTTGATGAAATTGAGTATCCTATTTTTCCAGTTTTTTTTTATCTTTCCAGCCAAAGTGCTCGGCTTTTGATACTCTATGGGGATTTTGAAAACTTGATGTGTCTTGTTGTACAAATTTCAAACCAAATTTCTTAAAAGATGAGCTAATTAGATGCACTGAGTGATATCAAAACATTCAAAAGATGAGCAAAGTAGAAGCTCTGCATAATATCTATATGTTCGTAGCCAATTTTCTCAAAATGGGAAAAAAATTACATACGCCATTTCGTCACACTAGGGATGAATTACAAGATGTCTATGACGGAAAAAATGACAAATAAAATGACCCTAGGATGACAAAGTAAAAGAAAAAAAAACTCCTACATTACGAAAACCTCCCGACATCGTGCCAGTTTCTGACGTTCACAAAAACGCTACGAAAACTGAATGAAGATCATGGAACCATTCATAAGACGAAATCAGGCTTGTGAGACGAATTCAGGGTCCCTAGTGTCTTCCTAAATACCACCCTCTATTCAAACTCGGCTTCCATCCAAAACTGATTCCCCCCCCTTTGACTCAGGTATCAAGAGGTTGAGCGCACACACACACACACATAACATAATATATATATATATATATATATAGTATACATAATATATATATATATATATATATATATATATATATATATATATATATATATTTATATATATGTATATATATATATATATATATATATATATGTGTGTGTGTGTGTGTGTGTGTGTGTGTGTGTGTGTGTGTGCGTGTGTGTTTGAAGTTATGACATAATGGCACCATCTCGTATTAAGGAAGACCAGGTAATGTCGTCTTAATAAAATTTAATCTTAGGATGACCGATTAAGGCCTCAGTAACTTGGACAGACTCTCAAAATTCAAAATGACTTATTTTCCTCATCTGAAAGTAAAGTATCCTGTCATGTAATTTCAAACTGTACATATGACGACTTTCCGGACAGTAATTTTCATTTTATCTGCCCAAAACATTGTAGTAATACAAAAGAAAGCTCTTCCGTTTCTTTCGGATTTTATAACGGAATTTTATGCAGAATAAATGTGACCCTATTCTTTCAAAAATGATGAGGACGGTCCGTTTTTCTATGACACCATACCAGAAACAGGGTGAATGGCCAATTCTCTTTTTTCCCTCTTCCGGGATCTTTATTTCCTATCCAGAAAAATAAATTCCATCCTTTTTAAGGATTCCTGAAATCTGATTTTTTTTATTGTTGTGTGAAGTTATCCTCGATCGCCCTGGGATTTCGAAGGAATTTTTTTTACTTCCCTTTTTTTTCTCATTTTCAAGGTCAAACTACGACAGTGTGTGTGTGTGTGTGTGCGTGTGTGTGAGTGAGTGAGGTTTCTTCATTTGATTTTCACTTCGGTTTCAAGGCTTGGTAGTGACACGAGTATCCACAAGTATATACGTATACATATATAAATATATATATATATATAATATATATATATATATATATATATATATATATATGTCTATCACATTACCGTGATTCATATACATATATCGAACTACAAATGTCCTTTAATATCTAATTCACTCTACCTCGGAATTAACATATTTTCATATATGTTTAACCGAGGGGAATTTATTAAGCGATAATAGAAGTGGCGATCGACAGACGAAAAACTATCGACCACTCAATAATAGGACTCGCAGTGAAGCCCCAAAAAACCACCACGCCACCGCAAGAGATATGAAGTATATGCCACCTCCCACCTTGAATAGCTGCCGCGCGTAGGTATTTTTTGTTTTGGAGACTGCATACAGCCATCTCGTTCTCGGTTGCGTGGTAGTGCTTTTGCCGACCCGCACGTAGTCATTATATAAGTCTATCACATTACCGTGATTCATATACATATATCGAACGCAACGAGAACGAGATGGGCTGTATTGCAGTCTCCCCCCCCCCCCCCCCCAAAAAACAACAAATACCTACGCGCGGCAGCTATTCAAGGTGGGAGGCGGCATATACTTATATCTCTGGCGGTGGCGTGGTGGTTTTGGGGCTTCACTGCCAGTCCTACTATTGAGAGGTCGATGGTTCGCGTCTGTCGATCGCCAATTCTATTATCGCTTAATAAATTCCCCCTCGGTTAAACATATATGAAAATATAGTTAATTCTGAGGTAGAGCGAATTAGATATTAAAAGGACATTTGTAGTTCGATATATATACATAATATATATATATATATATATATATATATATATATATATATACATATCATATATATATATATATATATATATATATATATATATATATATATGGATGTATATATATAATATATATATATATATATATATATATGTATGTATAATGTATGTGTGTGTGTTTAACCGAATCAGGAAAATAAGGAACGTGATGAATATATTAATAAAGTCAAAAATCCACGAAGGAAAAAAAAGAAACGACGGAGCACTGTAAGGCCTTTCGACTCCTTGTCTTGCTAAGCAAAGGACAAGAAGTCGAGAGGGCCTTGGAGAGCTCCATCGTTTCTCTATCCCTCGTGGATTTGTCATTATATAAATATATATATATATATATATATATATATATATATATATAGATATATATAATATATATATATAGATATATATAGGTGATATATATATATACATGTGTTATATATATATATATATATAATATATTATATATATATATATATATATAATATATATATGTGTGTATATATATATATATATCTATATATATATATGTATATATATATATGTGTGTGTGTGTGTGTGTGTGTGTGTGTGGATTAAAGTAGGAGTATTTCTCGCTTTGCCATTTCTTTCTAAAATGTATCTCTCAGTTTAGAAACAAAAATCCAAAACATTTAAATAAAAGCAGCATTGCAAAATCCATGATTTTCCTTTGATGTATTTGCAATTGTATGAACAGACGGGTACCGGTGTCGCTTACATCAATACTGCACCGCTATTCATCTACATAACATAAAAGGTGGGCAGTGGACGAAATTCTTCAAATTCTTTTTTTCCGGTGTCTGAGAATGATTTTTTTTTTTCGTTTTGAATTCGTTAAATGGTAAGCAATGTTCTGGAAAAAGAAATTCGGAATTTCGGGTGATAAAACCTTGCATACGTTGCATGCTAGAGCCTCAATGTCTTCAGATGAATCCGAATTTCTTCAAGACCCATAATAAAATAGAGAAAATAAGTCTAAACGATTTTTGTATTGTTGTGTTAAAATTGCCAAGAAAATGATATCTTGATCACACAAACAAATTTATAAAAGTGTTTATTTCATAATTCCTGAGTTCACTTACGAACTTCAATGAAGATTGAAGTAGCAATAAAACTCTTAATTTCAGCAAAACTATCCCAGATAAATTAATTAATCAATATCTACTGAAATATCCAGTTTTGTAATACTTACTATTGTCACTTTATCAGTTACAACTGACCTCTTATTAGAATACAAGTTTTACTATAGAGAACAACCCTACGAAAAGATATTGAAACTGATTAATCAAGGTTTGTCGTAACACCATCGTCCGAAAATGGCAATTTCAATGAGCCCAAAAGTAAGTTATTTTTCTCATAGATAGTGACGATAGCGCCATCACTTGCAATATCAATATACCAGCTTATGTATACCTTTCGCTATGAGGTAATATCCTAGTAGGCTTCTCCACTCTTCTTAAGTACCTTTCATATTTATATTCTAATTTTCGTAATTTTACCGTGGTTTCAATTGGTTTGCTATATATATGTACCAAGTCGTACGTAAAGCTATTACTACTAGTTCTCAATACACTTTATATATTTTTCGCCCTCATTTATATATATATATATATAGATATAGATATAGATATAGAATAGATATAGATATAGATATAGATTATCTATAGCTATATCTATATCTATATATATCATATCTATATCTATATCTATATCTATATCTATATCTATCTATATCGATATATATATATATATATATATATATATATATATATATATATATATAATATATATATATATGTGTGTGTATATATTATCCTAATCCAAAATATCCACATCCAAATGCCCTATTGGCTTAGTACATACCAAAACATCTCTCACCGTTTTGGAATCATTCCCTCGCCCCCCTCTTTTCTTCTTCTTCTTCTTCTTATTCTTTCTTTTCTTCTTCTTCTTCTTCTTCTTCTTCTCTTCGTACCCTTCTTCAATATCTCCTTATTCTGAAATGTTTGATCTTTTTCTCTCCCCCTAAAGACTTAAAATTTATCCTTTCGTTTATTTTAGTTCCTTAATCTCCTTTATCTGAGTCTTTCTCCTACATTTCTTTTGTTGTTTTATACAACAAAAGAGGGATGAAACTTTGCGAATGGCTTTGTGGAAAGAACATAAACGACATAAAAGATGATTCCAGAAAATTTCAGAAAGACAGTGATTTTTTTTTTTTTGTTTACAAACTTGGAAACAAGAGAGAGAAACAGAATCAATACTGTTTTCAGTGGAATGCTGCTGACAGATTTAGCTGTAGGATTCAATGAAACTATTATCCAGTGATCATTTAAGACATGGTTATGTATTTATTTGTTTTCAATTATACTGAGCAAGGCAACTTCTCTCGTTGCTTGTCTTCGCTACAGGTTTCCGATAATTTATTCTCGCCTTTTGAATAATGCCCGTACGATATGGTGCCTGTTAATAATATTCAGAGGATCTATACGATATTATCTGTCTTTTAAATAATGCCTTACCAAAATATGGTGCCGTTAATATTCAAGAGGATCTACAACTTATTACCTTTTTTAAATAATGCCGGTACAATATGATACCTGTACTTCTTTTTGGCGTCAGTATCACTACAACTGGGGTCGTACCTGACGATTTAATTTTCCTTTTGATAATGCAGAGCCTTAGATTATGTGGATTCTACGATGATCTTTGTCGTTATATTAAAAGGCAAAAGGACAGAATGTTGTGTTCATGCAGCATCTCTGGTATTCCTCTGAACTCGGAAATCACGGTCTAGTTTTTATTTTTTTATTTTTTTTATTTTTAGACAAACCTCTGCATTCTGTACTAAAACAGTTTTATGTATGTGTATATATATATATATAATACATATATATATATATATATATATATATATATATATATATATATGTATAACAGAATCACGAAAGTTAGGAACGTGATAAATCCATAAATAAAGATAAATGCCACGAAGGAAAAATAAACGAAGGAGTCTGCGAAGATCTTTCGGCTTAAAAATGCCCTTTACGAAGCAGTTACTGACAAAAAATACGAGAAAAGACAATACAAGAAGGTTCGTATAACTGACAGATAGGGCTTATAAAAGGATAGTGCCTAGAATCCGACACACCTTGGAAGATTAAGAAAACCTTCCCAAACAAGCATAAACAAAAAGGGGTGCAATTAAAGGTTTAGGACAATATCTCAGATACATCTCCAGACAATTACAGGTTATTATAGGGACAGCTAAACGGAACCGGTAAAACAAAAACCATATTCACAAAACATGACAGACATACATACAATAAAAAAAAATTTTAATAACTCTAAGGAAACTGATTTTTATTTAAGTCAGTAATATATGTTTGAGGTTCATTCTTAAACATGTTACAGATACAAGGGTCTAAATGAAAAAAGGCCACGACTAACATTGAAATTACAATGAAAAGTAAGTTGTATTAAGCAGATTCTAAAAGATTTCGTGATAAGACATCTCTTGACCGTGCATTACTGAACTGTCAATCCAATTAATTCGGTGGTTGTTTTCACTTAAATTGAAATAAATAATGCATTAGATTTTTTGCCCCAGTTTTTACAGAGTATTTATGCTGGCTTAGCCTTACTTCAACTAATTTGCAAACGCACATAATAAGAGAATACGGAATGTTCCACCAGACAGAATACTTATAAAGTTCCGCAGAGAGCTTAGAAAATCAAGTTTTTAATTTTTATTTTACCTTCAAAAGAATCTGCAACCATTGCAATCGTACAAATAACGGAATACGGAAAAACACAAACCTAGGGGACAGCGGAAACAAATATAGTTTTTTTCTGAGAATCTATAAGGTTTAAAAAGAGAATATGAAAAAGTTCCACCAGACAGAGGAGAAAAATGCAAATTTTTTCTTTGATTTTCAAGGGAAAATCCATAGCCAATTGAAAAACTGTTATGGAAAGTTCCACCACACGGAGGAGGAAAATAACAATTTTTTCAACTGATTTTCAAGGGAATCCATTTTTAACACAGCAACCGCGCAAACAAAATAAGAGAATACGGAAAGCCCCATCGGACAGTGAAATAGAAAAAAATGTTTCTCTTTAGCTTTTCTGAGAATCTTATAAATGTGTCAAAGAGTTATATGGAAAGGTTCCATGAATAAAGAAAATAGATTCCTATGGGGGGGGGGGGGGGGGGGGGAATTGCAAGGGAAATCCAAATAACACTGCCTCCGTGCAAATAAGGGAATATGGAAAAGACCCCACCGGAGTAAATAAAAAATTGTCTTAGCTTTACTGAGAATCTATAATATGTCAAAAAGTTCATATGGAAAGGTTCCACTGAATAAAGAAATAATTTCTTGGGGATTTCAAGGGAATCCATAACCACAGCAACCGTGACAAAATAAGAGGATCGGAAAGCACCCGACCCCGAACGGAGGTGAAAAACCCCTTCACCAAAAGATGACTACCCTATTATAACCGGTCATTTATTTGGAGAGATGAGGCGCTTTTCCATTGCAGCTATAACCCCATAACTATTCAGCGGCCGATTTAGCCTCCGAAGCAGGACGCATTTAGGCTTCTTCACGAATTCCCAAAGTCCTAATGCGATTTTCAGAGCCCCGTCAATGATATCCTTCGACGGGTCTCCCGTCGGAGGGCCTCACCGAATCAGCGGCCGAGGAGCCGGAGGTATTCATTTCGTGGGCGGAAAGGTGGAGGGACAGGGTTAGCCCCCCCCCCACCCCCCCCCCCCCCCCACCCCCCCCCCCCCCCCAACCCCCCCCCCCCCCCCCCCCCCCCCCCCCACACACACACCACCCACCAACCCCCCACAAAAAATTGAATAAATAAAAACATTAAAAAATTGAATAAATAAATAAATAAAATGAACAAAATAAATCAAAGGGACGGTTTTTGATCTGAAGTTTATTTTAACCGTCACATGTTCGTTCCTATACTCAGAGAAGAATAAGGAATCGAAAGAGAGAGAGAGAAGAGAGAGAGAGAGAGAGCGAGAGAGAGAGAGAGAGAGAGAGAGAGAGAGAGAGAGAAAACCTAAAAGAATCATTCTGACACTCAAGTTATTTGAATAGGTATAATAGAAGCTGACAGAAAACCATTTTCGTTTCAGAACAGAGGGTAAATAAATGAGAAATAAAAAAGCAAAAAGAGAAACAGTTGATTAAGAGGACGTTGAAACTTGCTCAATTTCGTTTTTATGATGAGAGACAAATGGAAAATGCATCATGCTTTGTAGGAGGACAGATTCTTTAAAAGAGATATAACATCCCTTGGTGGAAAAGAGTTAGGAATTTCGTATTTAGATTTCTCATTTGTTTCGCGAGAATAGAACACACCACGAAATAAGGCATAAAGGTCAGTAACTGCATTATTATGACCATATATATATACATGTAATCGTGTTCCTAACTTGGCTGTATTCATAAATTTAATTACGCAATTCATATGCGCGGGGAAATGAAAAAGTTAGTGGTCCACAACAGTGGGTTAATTGCACGACGCATGCATGACAATAAAGTTTATTATTCAACATTTAAAACCCCTGTGATTTTTACCCAAATAGTGTATTTTGAAAGCCACATTTTATAATAAAACTGTCAGACCTTAGTCAAAGGAATGTAATGTGAACTGGAAAAGTAAATGGCATGGCTGGAAAGTGA
Organism: Macrobrachium nipponense; assembly: GCF_015104395.2. Taxonomy (NCBI): domain Eukaryota; kingdom Metazoa; phylum Arthropoda; class Malacostraca; order Decapoda; family Palaemonidae; genus Macrobrachium; species Macrobrachium nipponense. The sequence continues at coordinate 17,933,843 of NC_087209.1, read as the reverse complement.
AGTAATGAGAATAAAAGGCTGGAAATACGAAATATGGGCACCAGACATTCCAGAGGACTTCCAGTTTTATTATTTATTAAGTATTTATCAGAATTTAGGAGTCAAAGGACTATAACGTGGCTCTGGAAAAGAAAATGACTCGGCTGGAGAGCGAAGTAATGAGAGAAAGGGCTGGAAATGTGATGTGTGGATAACAGATATTCCAGAGCACTTACAGTTTTGTTACAAGCTTTTGTGACCGCATCTGGACAGACTACGTAGCCGTTAAAAAAGGGCTGCCTTCATGGGTTTGTCTGAAAATTGTTTCTGCATAGAAGAGTGAGAGAAAATGTAGCCATTTTTTTAAACTTTCGCCCAGGCGGACCGTGAAGAGGGAACGAGGGTGAAAACCTTCGGTGGAAAGTGGTGCTTCCAGGAGATAAAATATGTTTGGGAAAAATACATTGGATGGCCTTGTGGGAGTTACTTTATGCTAAAGACGTCTGGGGGATGAAAAAGAGATCAAATATCTTTCGGAGGAAGTATATTAGATGTTACATGATATATTAAGTTTATGCTAGACGGCTGAGGAGGCCATATTTATTTTGAACATATAAAAGTGGAAGGAATAACAAGTAATGGGAAGTATTACGCGAAATAAGAACACGAAAGCCTGTTTAACTATATGGTATCATTTAAGTGATAATAATACATTGAAAACTTTAACATTGTGATGACGTATGTCATATAACGGGTTAAAAAAATAGGAAAAATAATAAATAATAATGGATAACGTTTAAAAACAAGCAGCAACGATTTAGATATAAATTTCTGAATATCCAACCAAAGTTTTATTAAAGAAGCCTAAAACGCTGATGTTGACTACCTTATAAAACATTAAAGAACAGTTATTAGAGTGACGAGTCTGTGAAGATTATCATCAACTGAGTTGAACGATTTGCCATGGTTGAAAAAGATAATAGGAAACGAAATGCTTTTGCAAAAAAAGGAAAAAAAAAAAGAAGTACGAGTTCCTGTCATCGAGGGCAATGGCAAGGGGTTAGCGAATCCGCACCTGAATAAAACCATAGGGTTAATTTGGTTGGCTGCCAGCTACGGTAGTTTGAGCAGCATAATGAGAGAGCAAAGTATTAAGCTGTTTGCCAGTCGACTGGATTAGGAACGTTTATGATAGTTCCACTTCCAGTTTAAAAGTATGATTTTGTTATTATTCAAATTAGAAAGCTATATAATATAAAAGCTTTGTATACGCACGCTTACAAACAGGCAAGTGGTAAACTTATAAAAACAGCGTACATAAGGCCATTTTTATGAAGAGTCGAGATATTAAATCTCACAGCTGTAAAAACAATACACGAAAAAATACTATATATATAATAAGGCTAACAAAAATAAAATTATCAGTTTTCTTTTTTCACCCAGTTCAGAGACTGGTTGTTCCTCTCCCTTTTGTTTGCGATAAAATGGTTGAAGGATAAACTTTAAAAAGTCTTCATGATAAACCAGTCTTTAATATACCCTGCACGAACGGTAAAATCTTATCTTTATGCTCAACTACATTTTCCTCCCACGAAAATCTATTTTTAACCAATTCTCCTGCGATACCAACAAGTAATTTACCAAAATTCAATTTCGCAAAAATCGTGGAGTATTTTAAAGTAATCATTTTAAGATGTTTAATTTCGATCAACAAAAATGAAATGTTATGAGCAATTCACTCACATTCCAATATTCGACCTCCGAAAAAAAAATAATCGTATTCACATAATACTCCAATAAAAGTTGTGCTGCCCATCGCCCAACAAAAAAAAAAAAAAACAGATATATCTATATTTATTCTCTGGACATTTTTATGTAAAATATTTTTTTTTTGTTTTTTTTTCGATTACGACAACAGTCGTTCGAATGGAATTCCCTTTCGGTATATCCTCTACAAAAACATTGGTTTTAAATAATTACTCCAAACTAAAGCTATCTGAATTTAGAGTGGCAAACACTAACCACCATTCCTGACATATGAATTTCATTAGGCCGTTTAATTCAAAGAGAAATAAACACAAATAACGGAGCCCAACCAATTAACTCTTTTAAATCAAACACTCGATATTAACGTTTTTGTTTACAAATTCCAATGCCATGAAAGGTGTGGTCGGGGGAGAGGGAGAGAGAGGGAGAGGGGGAGGGGGAGGGGGAGGGGGGGGAGGGGGAGGGGAGGGGGAGGGGGCGGGGGAGGGGGATGGGCAGCTGGAAATAGAATTGTCCAATATTGTAGGGCATTTGAGTACTGCATTTGCATTGCATGTTAACGAATATTGGAGGTCACAGCATTATTCACCAAGGTCAAACTGATATCCTTTGAAAAATAAGCAAAGGTATTTTACTTAGCATAAAACAACTTCTTCCTTCAGTTACTCTAACTTAAATAAATAAATAAACCAATAAAAAACAGAAAAAAAGTTACCACATAATCAAAAGAAGCGATATACTTCATTTGATTTCTATGAAATTTAGACTATCAAGACAAGCACAATAGGCAGTGAAAAGAGGGAGTTAGAGCAGTTGGGACAGCGAGTCAAAAGACAGAAAGTAAGAAAAGTAGGTGAGCGCAATGATCTAAAGGTGATACCTGAGAAAACTAGTTACATTGTGAAAAGTTAGAGAAAATTGGATAGCAAGACAGAAAGAAAGGAATCAGAAATGGAGGTGGAGTAATAGGCTAAAAAGTGGATGTAGCTAGGAATCTAAAGGACGCCCTAATAAACATTTAGTAATGCCTACAGTGCACCAGGTAACGTACTCTAATGGCACTATCGCATTTCGGACGAAATGATGAGGCATGCTAGAACAGTTATGATAGGAACACATAAAGATAAACTACTAAAATGTTTCCCTTTAATTATATCCGAAGCAAATAATAATAATAATAATAATAATAATAATAATAATAATAATAATAATAATAATTAATAATAATAATAATATAACCTCAAAAACAATAAATTTCGATGTCAACATTTCGATGGTCACAGCAAACGCCATCTGCGTTTACAGTTTACGATGCTTTTGGCGGTTTTCATTCAAGAATTGATACTGGGTGCCCGTTGCTAAGACAGCTGACTCTACAAATCGTTGGTGTCATTAGTATCACGACACGAAATGCGCCAATCTTAAACGTCGACGAAAAAAGCAGTTGCTAAAATGTTTCTTTTTTAAGATTACATGACACACACTACCAAAATGAATATACATTCAATCTGTTTTGTAATCTGCAGAAATAAAATAGCAAATCAGAATTTTAAATCGTTATTGGCAAGTTCGTAAAAAGCTATGCTGTAA
>NC_087209.1:17923007-17925507 GCF_015104395.2 Macrobrachium nipponense | reverse complement strand
ACCATAACATTCATACGGATTGATACGAACTAAAAAAAAATTATCTCAATACAATTATTACATGGCAAACTACATAAAGTGAACATGGAATTCTCCATCTTTCTCTTCCGATATAGAAAATTTGAGGCTTTGAAACCTAACGTTCCAAATTTAGTTGAATTTTATCTACTTCGAAATAACTGCCTCAAATATAACTATTATATGAAACTTCAGATAAATAAATGAATCAGTCATGATGAATGATATTAATCTATCAGCAAAGCATTCAGTTTACCGAGAGAGCAATTCACATCACATGAATGTCCAACATTTAATATAACATAACAATGTAGAAACGGTTAGATCTACATTAAGAGCGTAGTGGCTTCATCTACGGCCCTTCAGCATTCATTAGTGAACGGAGAATTCAAGTATACGTTTCGATTATGAGAGTTCTAAATATTTTTTTGTAATGTTCACCTCTGGATACAAAATACCCGTATGCATAAACTTCCTGCCTATCGAGAAACATCTTTTATTTCTTTAGCATTCAATAATGACCTTAGAATTCAAGTATACGTTTCGATTATGAGAGTTCTAAATATTTTTTTAATGTTAAGCTATGGATCAAAAACGCTTGTATGCATCAAATTCTTGCCTATCGAAAAACATCTTTTATTCCTTTACCATTCATTAATGACCTAAGAATGAAAATTTACATTTCGAATGTGAGAGTTCTAAATTTTTTCAATGTTCACCTCTGGATCCAAAATACTCGTGTGCATCAACTTTATAAAAGCCTATCGAAAAACTGCAAATTCCTGAATTAATCTTGATGTCATCCAACAATATGAGAAGGGAAAGCGATACATTACAGTGGAAGGCGTAACTCAACCTAAAGTGTACGTATATATATATTACCGAGCCATGAAATATAATAGCTACCGGCTGAAGGCAACATTTATATGTTAATGTTCTGGTTAACGTCGTATGAATATTCAAATGTTCCCTTGAACTATGAGGGCAACTAAGAGCGGAGCTTCATTCCAGCAATATATGTGACGTTGTCCACATTTTCCATGTAAATTGCGAGAGAGTTATCCATTTTATGAAACAATTGCATTGAAGAGCAATTTAGTTTCATCCCGTGAAGAGAGCAAAAAAGTACTTCGAAAAAAAATTCTTTATACCTGAAATTAATTGCAAGACTTGCATTTAAAATAGTATATGAATACTGACACGAATCTCTTCTTAAATTTAAGGGGAGGTTTTTGTAATACTTCAGTTAGTATTCAGTTAGTGTATGAATACATATACATACAAACACATACATACAAATATATATATATATATATATATATATATATATATATATATATATATATATATATATATATATATATAAATATATATATATATATATATATATATATCTATATATAGTATATATATATATTATTAATAACATATATGTATATATATATATATACATACTATATATATATATATATATATATATAATATATATATATTTGTATGTGTGTGTTTGTATGTATATGTATTCATACACTAACAGAATACTAACTGAAGTATTACAAAAAAACCTCCCCTTAAATTTAAGAAGAGATTCGCGTCAGTATTCATATACTATTTTAAAGGTAATGGGAGTTCCATAAAATATACAGTTCCTTAATTATGAATGGAATATGAAAATATTTCTTTGAGTTTCTCTCGTATGGTGCCGTAATTTACTTATAAATAAATATCCTTTGCGATGATTAATCTGATAAATTCTTATATTATATATATATATATATATATATATATACATATATATATATATATATATGTATATAGGAGATTTCAGATTTATCAGATTAATCTCCTCAAAGATATTTATGTATAAGTAAATTACGGCACCATACGAGAGAAACTCAAAGAAATATTTCCATATTCCATTCACAATTAAGGAACTGTATATTTTATGGAACTCCCATTACCTTACCCAATGTTATACTGAGTATCTTGGTTCAGCTAATTATAACCCCAGATGATAATCTAATAAGGGCTACCCCACACTCCCAAGAGAGAGAGAGAAGAGAGAGAGAGAGAGAGAGAGAGAGAGAGAGAGAGAGAGAATTTTTTAACTCTTCGTTGCCATTTCGTTGTATTTGGCTTCACGGCTGAATATCATAACACAAAATAACGGGCAACGTTTTAATCTACGATACATTTTTTTTTTCTTCAAAACAAAGATATACGTTACAATAGTCAGGTCATTACTGATGTATGACATAAATCATTGATGAATGAAGCTTTGAAAAGAATATTTGGCATAAAATGGCATTATCGATTAAGAAAAGGTGTATGTGTTCATAAGCGTCGGAGATTTCATTTAACCACGGATGGGACGATTGTGTAAAAAGCATATCTTAGATTGACCAGACCACTGAGCTGATTAACAGCTCTCCTAGGGCTGGGCTGAAGGATCAGATTTTTGTTTACGTGGCTAGGAACCAAT
>NC_087209.1:17888007-17915507 GCF_015104395.2 Macrobrachium nipponense | reverse complement strand
TTGCAAAAGCTTAATCAAATTTGGTATAGTATATCATTTACAACCCAATTTTATCGAAACTATCAGAGGCTGTAATTTGAAGCGATGTTTTTTCTTGCTTACAAGTGCATTGTGACTTTATTTAATATTTTTTGTCTTCCTTCTCTTCGCATTTCAAATTCAGATAATTATCAGGCTTTGGAAGCTGCCTGGTAAAGAGATATATGAAAATTCCATGTATTTTTTTTTATGAACTGATACAAGAAATTATAAAATTCATGTTGAGAATCTTTCCAGGGTCTGAGACCAACTCGGAGTCGAAATAATGTGTGCGATGATTCCTATGACATCTCTACAATTCCAAAATAAAACATTTTGGTTTCGTTTTGTGTAACGGAATCCATAAAAAAGGTGAAAAATGGTCCCTTTTCATTCCTACTCATTGATGGGCAGTGGGCATTTTGCATTTAGTTAAGACTCTATGCAAAAGTTTTGTATAAAGTCTGTTTTTATAAGAAAAGTAAATTGCATAAAGTTGTCTCGTATCATATGGTACAACGGTTAATCAAAATTGTTATCATGAAGTTCTTTCATAATCATGGTAGAACGATTAATCAAAATTGCTGTCATTCAGAGATGGTCATCAAACCCAGAATCTGTGAAACTATTCATTCCATTTTCAAAAAAGGCAGATTTTCAACGCTTGAAGTGATTCTCTACTACTGCACTGTTTTTTACTCTCTCTCTCTCTCTCTCTCTCTCTCTCTCTCATAGATATATATATAATCTTATATATATATATAGAATTATATAATATATATATATATATATATATATATATATATATATATATAGTATATATTATATTATATATATATGACAAAGCATCTGGCTCTGAGCCTTTCATGTCACATTCCAAAGCCGGAAGAAATTACTCAGACGAGTGTGATAGGTTAAACAAATGCACTTCAAATCTGCAAAGATTTGGGATAAATGTTCCCGTTATTTCTTAACCCAACGGCTCTGGAGTATTTATATAAAGGGACTCGTGAGCGTTGCAGAGTTCAAAAGAGCTGTCTGTGATTTTCGTCAAATCAAGTGAATATTCAGGATAAGATTCATATCTAGATGGCTACATTTTGGGGAATGTCCTCTATTTGCGGGAAGGGGAAATTGATCTGGATAAATAGTCCAGTTCAACCTGAATTACTACCAAAAACAAAAACAAAAACCTAAAAAAATAAACTTGAAAATTACCGACGGACTTCTTACTGCCAAAACACTCTTAAAACCGCATGATAAATATTTTCTAGTTCTCCCTTGCTTGTCGTGTAATTTTAGACTCTCTTTGCAAGTCATATTAGAGCAACTGTCCAGTCAAGCGATTTGCTTGTGTCCACTTTCTTGGAACTCCAGCTGAAGCAACACTATTAGCGTTATTGGTTCCAAATGAATGACACTTAAATCTTCCAGAAACGAACCTCGTTTTCCGATGGATTCCCGACCATTCCGATAATCCCTTTGATCTTAAGACATGGCTGTTTCATAATGCATGTATATAGTATTCCAACATTTAAATCCTTGCTTTACTAGAAAATTATATCTACTTGCAGAGGCAACCATTTGAAATTCGCGAGAAAAGGGACCATACCGGAGGTTGAAAATCATAGCCCTCCACAATATTGATGTATCTAGCACAACGCTTTTAAACACCGAAGTAGCAATTATTGCATTCGATATCAGTCCCTCCCCGATAAGTGCCAACGGAAATATATAATTCTGCCCATCTACGATGAGTTTCTTTGTTTTCGTATTCAATACCTGCCGCTGGGACCCGTCGAAAAATCGTGTTGGAATTCTGACCGCAGCGCGAACTCTCTCGTTGCTCCATACTTCTAAAAACAAATGAACGTCGAGCTGACGTTACGTTCACTACGTTCAACTTTCACCTCGACGCCCTCCGGAGTACCTCCTCCTGAAGGAGACACGCCAATCACGCGTCAGCCTCCGTCACTTGCAACGATGCAGGTCAAAATAACCCGAGTTTCAAATTGACTGTTTGGTCTTGAAGGTGGCGTTCGATATTCGATATGAATTTGTCATTACTTCGGGAAGTAGCCTACTACTCGCTGAAGACATGAAACAGTCGCAGCTGGAGACTTCTCTGTTCCATAGTCATTCACCTACGGCCAATCAATTAGTAAAATTTATCATATGTATATATGTGCATACATATATATATATATATATATATATATATATATATATATATATATATATATATATATATATATATGCTTCCTTACAGACATACACGCACGCACACACGCACACACACTCACCACACACACACACACACACACACACACACACACACACACACACACATATATATATATATATATATATAGTTAATTAGTCTACGAATTCTAATTTCTCCATAAATAATAGATACGACACCTTGAAGAACTGTTGCTAGGTAAAGTCGAGGCAGAATTCCCTAATTTAATTCGCCGTGCACCAATTCCTCCAGTTGGCAGCGTCAGCTACTGCTTGTCAATTCTTCACGCTTCTCATCAAAGGATAATTAATTCACTTGCTCGAGTAAAGCTCATTCAATATGCAAGCAACCTCAACACCTGCGTGAAAGAATGACTTTGCATTTGTGAGAGGATGAAGACTTCCAAAACAAGGGAAATAATGCAATGTTCTGTTTGTGAATTCTCGTTGGATTTGTGGTTGTTGCGAATCTCAAAATTTAGCACACAAAGCTACTGTTCCATTTGTTTTAATTCTAAGCTCCAAAGAAATCTATTGGTTCCAGTGGTTCAATTATAAACTCAAAAGAAATTTACTGTTCCATTTGTTTAATTCTAAGCTCCAAAGAAATCTACTTTCCATTTGTTTAATTCTAAGCTCCAAAGATATCTACTTTCCATTTGTTTAATTCTAAGCTCAACAGAAATATACTTTCCATTTGTTTAATTCTAAGCTCAACAGAAATCTACTTTCCACTTGTTTAATTTTAAGCTCCAAAGAAATATACTCTTCCATTTGTTCAATTCTAAGCTCCATATAAAAGCACCCGTGCAAATTAGGAGTAAAATAAAAACGGGAAAAACATATGCTCAGAAGCATTTCCATAAACATAAATTATTTCCTAATGATTATATGCTACAAAACGCACTAAACATATAGAAATAACACATAACAACTAAATACGAAATTTCGACCAAATAACTGCATCACAGATATAAAACACGAAGTAAACGCTAGACTAATAATAGTAGATTGAAGTCACACGGGCGCCATTTCTCTCCTTGGGAAACAACCGTATCAGAGGCAGCGACGGTTGCTGTCAACTACATTCCCGGGACTTCAGACAGACGACCCAAGATGCAGAGGAAACAGGTTACAGAGTTCGAACTTGGGGGAAACTGGTGCGAGACACAACGAGATTCTGGACGTTCTCGTCTGATGCAGTGTGTCAGTCGTAACCAGTGAGTTGCTGAATGGAGACTTTACGGATTAACCGGTGCTTCCCTTCGAGGGAGACTTGTGTTTGCAAAGTAATGTGAAAGGCATTCATTTCTTGTGATTTATCAGCATTTATTTCTCGTCATTTATCGTCCTTTTCACAGGATTTCATAACAAAGTGAAAGAGACAAGTATTTGCTAAAGTGAAAGGTATTCATTTCTTGTGATTTATCAGCATTTATTTCTCGTCATTTATCGGTACTTCTCACATGAATTTATAACAAAGTATTTGCAAACTAACAAGAAAGGTATTTATTTCTTGTTATTTAACATCATTAACTTCTTGTGATTATTTACATGATTTTATAGTAAAGTAAAAGAGATGTGTATTTGCAAAATATTATGCCATTCTATAATAACAGTGAAAAGATTTTTTTATTATACTTGTAATTATAACAGCAAAACAAATGAATGTAGTATAGCCGAAAAGTGATCTAAATTACTTCTCTACCTTGAACTGTATACTCACAAAAATCTTTTTTTTTTAACCATCTTAGCAAAATAAAGGGACAAAAATTAATATACGTTATTTAGTTCATGAGTAAAAAACTACAATAACCGCTAGAAACATTGGTGTTTTAATTAAACATCAATGCTTACGACAGTAATCCGATTAATGTTAAAACCAAAATGGTTATTCAGAATATGAAGCCAAATGATTTATGAACGAATTATTCGCCTACCATTAATTCGTTCACGCTCCCCCCCCTCTCTCTCTCTCTCTCTCTCTCTCTCTCTCTCTCTCTCTCTCTCCCCGACTTGCCTCGCATTTACATTACATTGTGCAAAGGTATTAAACAAATTTGGCCGAACCAACAAACTTCGTTTACTTAGCTCAGAAACACCGAAGGCTTTTATGAACTCTTCAATTAATGGCGCCTACAAAAAAAGCCGTGGGTTATCTTTTTTTTTAATCTTCATGTGAGAGACTTCTGTATGATGAGGAATCTGACATGAAGTTGGATTTTGCGGAATTTGGAACAAAGCGAAGAGTTTGTTTTCGGTGATGGATTAAAATTCATCTGTCTGTGTCTGTTTCCCCCTTAAATATTTTATATACATACACACAAAAATATAAATACACATATATGTATATATGTGTGTTTGTAAAGTAGATAGAATGCGAGATCTTTGTGTAATAAATTAATTATAATTATATATATATATATATATATATATATATATATATATATATATATATATATATATATATATATATATATATATATATATCTATATAATATTAACTGTTCGACACTGAATAAACCAGGTGCCGTTTGCTGATACCAGATCAGTAAACACTATGAAACTTTAATTGGAATATGTTCCAGGTTGACACATCAAAGTAATTCTAGAACATTTTCATCCCTTTAAATGTTTCCCTTCTTATTCCCAGAAATCTGTATTGGCCATTTTGTCCTTCCCCCTTATAAGCTCGGCCATTATTCTACTACATTTAGTTTTTGCAGGAATGAGTATTCCACTTACGTTGATGCATAAGGGTATTTTCCATTGCAGACCAAATGAATAGTTTTCTTCCTGATTACGCAAAAGAATACGAAGATACATTGTTTTTCATTTTTATTTGTTTGTTCAGGAACCAATCTCTCATAAGATTTAATAGCTTACTTTTTACTGTAATAGTTTAAAACCATAATGGATTACCTAAATACAAAATATATAACGGCGTATGGTTACGCAAAAGTATGTGAGGACACTTTCTTCTTATATCATATGTAATAAGTAACTTTCCATTAAAATTATAAAGACCATACTACGTAATCTAAACGTGAATTAACATTTTCAACAATGCAAATTGACTAACTACTTCACCAGCCAAAAAATATTTTTTCTATTTTTATTACAAGCTCCTTAATGTTACAAAAATGCTGGAATAAAAAAAATCAATGGGGATTTCCCGGTGAAACATTCAATGACCGTTTTTCGTCTTTCACTAGGCCTTTGATGTTAAAAAGAATACGCGAATACGAAAAATAAATGAATGGGGATTTTATCAGTGAAAAAATAAAAGAAAAATTCCATCTTATTTCCAGGACCTTAATATTACAAAAATAATGAAACGGAAGAAACTATCAATAACGAAAATGCAGTTTCCCTACCTTTTTGGCATCCGGTTGCAATTAAAAGGAGAAATGCATTTTGAAAAAAAAAATCAAGCGACTGCAAAAGAGCCCTTTGCTCTGCCTTGCTTTTGAAAGCGTCTTCCGCTGCTTTCACTCAATGGAAAACAAAAAACGAGGCTTCTCCAGTTACAAATGCGTCCCCCTTCCGTTGAAATTATTTTTGTATAGGACATATTTCTATTCAAAACTCTAATTGCAAATATTCTACAATATCTGTTTCGGATTCTTTCAGCTAACGTAAATCCGAACCTTTTCGGATATATGACATAAATATCAAATCTTTCTTCCGGTCACTGGAATGAAATGTCAAAAAACAGAAGGTTGGAAATTAACCATTTTACTTCACAGAGAATCATAAGAATGTTTAGGTTTCACTCAATAACCGTATTGGACAATATTTAACACAACTGAGAGTTAAAAGTGAATGCTTTGGTTTACCTAATTACTTGCATTGGAAATTACATGTTTTGGTATATATCATTGCCCTCTAAATCATTTATATACATACAAACATTATATATATATATATATATATATATATATATATACATACATATATACATATATATATATATATATATATATATATATATATATATATATAATGTTTGTATGTATATAAATGATTTAGAGGGCAATGATATATACCAAAACATGTAGGTAAACCAAAGCATTCACTTTTAACTCTCAGTTGTGTTAAATTTGTCCAATACGGTTATTGAGTGAAACCTAAACATTCTTATGATTGAAAAAGAAACCCACAAATTCAATTTGTAACTTGTTTACTTCTAAGTTATTACATTTAGTTTTACTCCACACTCGAGTACTTTCAGGCCCTTCTGTGGCCCATTCTCAAGAGATGTTGGGATGTTAGCCTGGGTCAAGGCCCAGCAGTCCTCTGGAACTTCTTCTCGTTGTGCTGTCATTTATGCGATGGCTGTTCTGGTTTTCTTGAGAGTTGCCAATCCCCTCTTGTCGCTCTGATATCCTGAGCTGATGGTCAATGGGATTCACCCTTGTGGTAAGGGTGTGGTCACCGTAAGTCTGTTGGGCAGGAAACCTAATCTCCAGGTCAGCAGGGTCAATCTTAGCTTCTTTTAATATCAAAGCTCGGCTTATGGGATCTTCTGAGGTAAAACCTTTGTTTCCTTCAATTACTTTGATCTCTCTGATAAGCGCACCTTCTACTACCCTCCTGTGACTAATTTTTCTTGCTTTTGTATATAAGCCTACTGTTTTTGAAATCCATCCTATGGTCATTTTCCCAACAATGTCTAGCTATAGCACTCCCCTGAGAGTTAAGCTGTACTGCCCTTCTATGTTCTTGGACTCTAGTCCTTATTCCCCTACCTGATTATTCCCCCACATATCTGTCTCCACAATTATTGCAATTGATTATGTATACCCCCGCTACATCATCTGTATTACTGTCGTCTTCTCCTTCCAATTTATTTTTACATACTTTGTTTTTTAAGGTATTATCAAAGGTATATACAAATTTATATTGACTTTCTTTCATTTTTGAAGTGATTTGTTTCATTTTAGGCATAAAAGGGAGGGCAACTATTTTCTTGTTTTCTTTATTCCATGTACTCTCTACATTCGCTCTGTAAAATATTTTTCTAGCTTTGGTGAGTGCCCTTTTTCTGAACCATTCCGGGTATGCTAATGCATCGAAGCTTTTATCGATGTATTTATTTCTTGCTCTATCTTGCAAGGGTCACACGTTCTCATTGCCCTAAGAAATAAACCTGTTAGAACCCCTATTTTTATATCATGACTATGAAAAGAGAAGAAATGAATATATGAGTTTGTATGTGTGGGCTTTCTATATGTGCTGAATTCATATCCTGTTTCTTTTCTTTCTATGAGTATGTCTAAAAAGGGCAGTTTATTATTGTTACTTTTCTCTAAAGTGAACTGGATATTGTTATCAAACTTATTGAGCTCATCTAGAAAAGTTTCTATTTTATTTCCATCCCTTGCAGAATAGCAAAAATATCATCCACGTATCTCCACCATCCTTGCAGTTTTAAGTTAGGGACATTCACATTAGGAACTAGATTAGTTTCGTAATATTCCATATAGATGTTAGCGAGTATAGGTGATAATGAGGACCCACCCCCATAGCTACTCCATATTTCTGTTGTAAACATGTCCCTCAAACGTGAAATAAGTATCACTGACACACAATTTGATCAACTCAAGGAAGACGCCTATTTCGATGTTTGGATTGAAAATACCCTCATTATGTTTAGTCTGTAGGAATTCTAATACTTTATCTAAGGGACATTGGTGAATAATGCTACTACATCAAAACTAACCATGTGTCCCTTTATATTCTTTTTCTTAACTTTGTCTATGAAATCTACTGAATGTTTAATATGGGATTCTGAAAATATACCTAAGTATATTCCTAGTTCTCCAGCTAACCACACAGCTAAGTTTTTGTTAGGAGATTTCCTACTAGAAACAATAGGGCGTAGAGGGCAGCCCTCCTTGTGTATTTTGTGGGGCTGCCATATATATATGCAAGTTCAGGTAATTTACTTGAGAATAATTTAGTGCATAGCATGTCCCCTTCCATTACCTAGTCTACTGATTATTTTCTTCACATTCTGATTAAAGGTATTCTGAAGCTTTTGGATTGTTGGAGGATTCTCTATTTTAGCATAAGTAGTTTCATCATCTAGTAGCCTGTACATTTTAACCCTATATTCTGAGCTATTCATGATGACAATACTACCCCCTTTGTCAGCTTTCATAATTCTAATATCTTTGTAGCTTTTTAATCCCTTCAGAGCGACACTAAATCTCCTTGGCAAGATATCTCCAAGTTTGCTTTCATTACTCCCTATCATCACTCCTCTGAGAAAAGGAGCTAAATCATTGTGATGTTCAACTTAAGGAGTTAATCTTGCTGTTGAATTCTATGTTAATATTGTTTGTAGTCCCTGCACAAAAATTTAATCCTAGCCCTAGTGCTGCTGTTTCATCCCTAGTCAATAATCTACTTGAGATATTCTTTATATTATCCATATTGCTAAATTTTATCCAAACCGAATTACTAAATAAACTCTCAAACTTATTTTTAATGTTGACCATGTTACGATTTGTATCAAAGTTTACTCTACTGTTGACCTGCCCAACAACTTTTTTGTACCACTCACCCTTATGGTCTCTTGAAGTGTGTTTTGTGTACTCCTTACACAGCAAATGCAGCTTCTTTATTCTCCCTAAGCTCTTGCAACTGATCTTGATGTATCCTTCTTGAAAACTGCTGAATGCTTCTCCACTCCAGGGTCTTCTTCCAATCCTGCCATATGTTTTTGGACACACTTTGTTCTTCAAACATTCACTTATAAACCAGATCTTGTTTTTCATGGCTTTGGCTTTGTAAAGTTGTGCTTCATATCTTCTTGCATAATGAACAGCTTGAGTTCCAGCGACTTCATACAGTTGTTGAAATGTACTTCTGTTGTAATGTTGCTGTGGGTACATGATGAACCAAACAAAAACTTCTTTCAGTTTTCTTCTGAAGATTGAAAAAGAAACCCACAAATTCAATTTGTAACTTGTTTACTTCTAAGTAAATTACCTGAACTTGCATATATATATGGCAGCCCCAAAATACACAAGGAGGGCTGCCCTCTACGCCCTATTGTTTCTAGTAGGAAATCTCCTAACAAAAACTTAGCTGTGTGGTTAGCTGGAGAACTAGGAATATACTTAGGTATATTTTCAGAATCCCATATTAAACATTCAGTAGATTTCATAGACAAAGTTAAGAAAAAGAATATAAAGGGACACATGGTTAGTTTTGATGTAGTAGCATTATTCACCAATGTCCCCTTAGATAAAGTATTAGAATTCCTACAGACTAAACATAATGAGGGTATTTTCAATCCAAACATCGAAATAGGCGTCTTCCTTGAGTTGATCAAATTGTGTGTCAGTGATACTTATTTCACGTTTGAGGGACATGTTTACAAACAGAAATATGGAGTAGCTATGGGGTCCTCATTATCACCTATACTCGCTAACATCTATATGGAATATTACGAAACTAATCTAGTTCCTAATGTGAATGTCCCTAACTTAAAACTGCAAGGATGGTGGAGATACGTGGATGATATTTTTGCTATTCTGCAAGGGGATGGAAATAAAATAGAAACTTTTCTAGATGAGCTCAATAAGTTTGATAACAATATCCAGTTCACTTTAGAGAAAAGTAACAATAATAAACTGCCCTTTTTAGACATACTCATAGAAAGAAAAGAAACAGGATATGAATTCAGCACATATAGAAAGCCCACACATACAAACTCATATATTCATTTCTTCTCTTTTCATAGTCATGATATAAAAATAGGGGTTCTAACAGGTTTATTTCTTAGGGCAATGAGAACGTGTGACCCTTGCAAGATAGAGCAAGAAATAAATTACATCGATAAAAGCTTCGATGCATTAGCATACCCGGAATGGTTCAGAAAAAAGGGCACTCACCAAAGCTAGAAAAATATTTTACAGAGCGAATGTAGAGAGTACATGGAATAAAGAAAACAAGAAAATAGTTGCCCTCCCTTTTATGCCTAAAATGAAACAAATCACTTCAAAAATGAAAGAAAGTCAATATAAATTTGTATATACCTTTGATAATACCTTAAAAAACAAAGTATGTAAAAATAAATTGGAAGGAGAAGACAGTAATACAGATGATGTAGCGGGGGTATACATAATCAATTGCAATAATTGTGGAGACAGATATGTGGGGGAATCAGGTAGGGGAATAAGGACTAGAGTCCAAGAACATAGAAGGGCAGTACAGCTTAACTCTCAGGGGAGTGCTATAGCTAGACATTGTTGGAAAATGACCATAGGATGGATTTCAAAAACAGTAGGCTTATATACAAAAGCAAGAAAATTAGTCACAGGAGGGTAGTAGAAGGTGCGCTTATCAGAGAGATCAAAGTAATTGAAGGAAACAAAGGTTTTACCTCAGAAGATCCCATAAGCCGAGCTTTGATATTAAAAGAAGCTAAGATTGACCCTGCTGACCTGGAGATTAGGTTTCCTGCCCAACAGACTTACGGTGACCACACCCTTACCACAAGGGTGAATCCCATTGACCATCAGCTCAGGATATCAGAGCGACAAGAGGGGATTGGCAACTCTCAAGAAAACCAGAACAGCCATCGCATAAATGACAGCACAACGAGAAGAAGTTCCAGAAGACTGCTGGGCCTTGACCCAGGCTAACATCCCAACATCTCTTGAGAATGGGCCACAGAAGGGCCTGAAAGTACTCGAGTGTGGAGTTAAAAAAAAAAAAAAACTAAATGTAAATACTTAGAAGTAAACGAGTTACAAATTGAATTTGTGGGTTTCTTTTTCAATCTTCAGAAGAAAACTGAAAGAAGTTTTTGTTTGGTTCATTCTTATGATTCTCTGTGAAGTAAAATGGTTAATTTCCAACCTGTTTTTTGACATTTTATATATATATATATATATATACTATATATATATATATATATATATATATATATACTACATATATACATATATATATATATATATATATATATATATATTATATATATATACATACTTTATATATATATTTTCTACTGGTCATTTTTACCACAAGTTAAGAGGGCATTGTTGCTATTACAATTTCATATATATATATATATATATATATATATATATATATATATATATATATTTATATATATATATATATATATATATATATACATATATATATATATATATATATATATATATATATATACATATATATATATATATATATATATATATATATATATATACTTATATATATATATGTATGTATATATATATATATTTATAATGTATTCTACTCCATAATTTATAATTCTAAAAACGATAGTTAGTTTGCATGAATGAGTGACATATCGCAAGTACAAAAAAGTGAAAAATAAAAATTCAGTATTACAATGTTATCAGCAATTCAAGGCGGTGAGCAAAGCCCATAAGTATGAGATCCCCTGCATGAATTCCTAACAAATCGAATCCCTCTTCATCTCGGCAAAGGTTCTTTATATACATCCATTCTTTTTTTATGTCATCCATACCGAAGAAACATGAATTTATGACAAAAGTCGAAGGATTAAGAATTTACGACATATTCACCTTTATTTTGTCGAGTCTTTAGGAATGTCATTTCAACCTTTGAAGAATAAGAAATGAAATTAAGTTTTTTTTTTTTCGGAAGCCAATATCTCTCTGCTCCCTGGATGCCTTCTCTTCCAGCAGCGTAACCTCTCCTGCATGCATGGATGCATTCGTCTCACATTCCATGATACTCTGTCTAGTCTCTCTGCTCCCTGATGCCTTCTCTTCCAGCAGCGTAACCTCATCCTGCATGCATGTGCTTGCATTCGTCTCACATTCCCTGGATATCTGTCGCAGTCTTTCGTTCTGCTTCTACCAACTACCCCTCTTGATTTTGCACATTTTATTTTATTAAAGTCCCTCTTTTTGTTTCAAAAGAGGTGATAAATGTGAAGCCGTGTAAAAGGATGGATGGATAAATATTCAAATCATTTCCCAACTGTTATTGTTATCTCTTCTTATTCCTCATGAAGAAAGGTAAAAAAAATCTTGTGATGTCTGAACGTGACGCTAAGACGTTGCGAAGATGGAAAATAAAATAGTGAATACTAAAAAAGGGGCGGCCGGTTTGTGAGGGTCAATGAATGAAAGAAGGTTACATGGTAAAATACATTATTCCTTCCCTTCTGCTATATAATTCGCGTACCTAACGGAATCTTTCTAAACAAAATTGCAACCACTACTTTGATCTTTAAAGGAATAAATTCGGTTATGACGGGAGGCGTTCCTCGGCTTCCAAAGAGAATTAAAGATCTGGTCATTGGCCTCTCCAGAAACATTCAGTCTATCAGAGATATTTTCGGTCACAAGGAAATGCGTGAAGTTTCGTTTACGTTATTATATCATCCAAAAGGGCATCAATAATTTTCTGGCTTTATTTTGTAGCAAACTGCTCGAAACACATAAAAATCAACTCTACATTCCTACCACTGAGGAATGATAAAATAAAAGAGAGCATTTACTAAGAAATAGGAAAAAAGTATACAGTCTTTCATGAACTGCAGGCATTGTCAAGGCAACAATGGTATTTTTCTACGATTTTTCTATAATATTTACACCATATACGAAGCGTCACTTATTTTCATACTGGATGGGAAAAAAAAAATTCGTTTATCTGTCATTGCGTTTAGTATTACTTTCTGGTATCGATTTTACTGAAACCTCTACCTCAAAACCCGGAACCCCAAATTGTACATCTTTTATTGAAGTTTATCCTGGATTATGTGCGTCTTTGGACAGGTTGAAGAGCGAGTGCGAATTCTGCATTTGAAGGGAATATCTTGCAATTCCATCTTGCAGTGTCATCGTCCCCTGTTCATGGCTGGTTCAGCCGAACCAGACAGTAAAGGCGGGTGGTCGTTTCAGCCGACCTCTTAATCAGATAATGGGTACGACCTCTTAATCAGATAATGGGTACGACCTCTTAATCAGATAATGGGTACGACCTCTTAATCAGATAATGGGTACGACCTCTTAATCAGACAATGGGCACGACCTCTTAATCAGATAATTGGTACGACTCCTTAATCAGATAATGGGTATGACCTCTTAATCAGATAATTGGTACGACCTCTTAATCAGATAATGGGTACGACCTCTTAATCAAATAATATGTAGGTACGACCTCTTAATCAGATAATGGGTACTAAGAGCTGGGGTCAAACTGGTCTATTTTATTCAGGCTTCTTTGTAAAGAAATCTATTTCATAATATCTTCACTGCATTTGGCTGTAACCTAATTTACTGATGCTTGATGCATCGGGTACGGGTAGCTCCCTCTTTTTATTATCATATAGCATTTTTTTTGCAAAGCATTTATCTAAATGTGAGTATTAGAACTTGATTAATTTACATTTACTTCATATGCATAGTTAAACCAAACCTTCAGTCTAAACCACATTGATTATTGCAAGAGAGATGGGATTAGATAACTATACCATCTCTCTCTCTCTCTCTCTCTCTCTCTCTCTCTCTCTCTGTATAAAATTAATCATAAAAACATAGGGTAATGACGGAAATTTTAAAATCTGAACAAATTAATCTTCATTTTCTCAATACTTTATTGATTCCATTCAATTTTGCCAAGGTTTACCTCTATAAAAACGTCCTAATCATTGCCAGTTCAAGTTCTATTCAGTGGGATTACTTAACTATACCATCTCTCTCTCTCTCTCTCTCTCTCTCTCTCTCTCTCTCTCTCTCTCTCTCTCTCTCTCTCCGTGTGTGTGTGTGTGTGTGTGTGTGTGTGTGAGTAAAATTAATCATGAAACATTGGGTATTGACGGAAATTTCAAAACCGGAACAAATAAGTTTTCATGTTCTCAATACTTTACTAATTAATTCCATTCAATTTTTCACAGGTTTATCTCTAAAAAAACGTCCTAATCATAGTCAGTCCAAGGTTTATTCATATAGCATCACCTTTACCATGTACTCTAATGTAATAATTCGCCTTTTTCCGTTTACAGCATGAAACTCGATCACATTTCTATAATGAAAGAACGTGCAATCGCAGCCGGGGGTTAATTTTATCTTCAAAAACACAATTCTCCCTTGACAGAACAAAAAGTCAAAGTCAAAGTCATCAGTTTCAGTTTTACGCCAAGCTATTGCTTCTCGGGAGTACGTCAGACAGGTAACCCCAACTCCCCATCATGACGTCACTCGTGGTGGTAACCAATGCTGGTAGACAGCCTCGCTTGCTCGCCCCTGATGGGAGACGAACACCGGCCCACAAGATTACGAGACCAGCATGTTACCAACTGTACTAGCCAGCGGAAAATTGACCAATTACATCATCCGCAAAGAATTGCTAAATGCTAAAGCTAATTAGCTTTAGTCGTACTTAGGGATGCACCGATACCAAATTTTTGGCAGATACCGATACCAACTTTCAAAACCGATACCGATACCGATAACTGTTACCTCCATATTACTGTTATTTAGGAGAATTTATATTGTTACTACAATCCTGGCTGATAGAGATGACACTACCATAGTTAATTAAAATTAGAATTACAATAATAAATAGTTAAATACACTGTACAGTATTAAAGATAAACAACGAAGCTATATGCAATGATATATAGTTTGTTTGGTGGGCTTTGCTAATTAATATATACATTTTACAAAGCCTGAAAGGGTTTTAAATTCCTATACTAATGACAAAAATATCGGCTGGTATCGGCCAGAAATTCACCGATACTGATACCACAAAAACTATTCGATACTACCGATACCGATACCAATACCGATACTTGGGCACATCCCTAGTCCTAATTGTTCGTTTTCAGTGTCAAAATGAGTAGAGAACTTGAAACCAATAATTAGCTATTTTTGCGAAAAGCTTCCAAACCTTATTAACGAAAACTTAATTACCAAATATTGAATTAATACAGGCTGTAGCTGTCTTTTTTAGGCTTTTTATCCAATCATATATTTCTCAGAAAAGTTAAAGAATATTTCCTGCAATACTGTATCGACACAAATACTTTTGCTACAGGAATATTAAACGTTAAATTCAACATCTAACATCCAGTTGTTTCTCATCAGACTTGAATATTCTAACCAACTTCCACCGAGAACCTACTGCAGTGTATTAGATTTCGTTCACCATAACTCCCACGACTGCGTGGAGGAGGAGGAGGAGGAGGAGGAGGAGGAGGAGGAGGAGATGATACACTGCACCAGAATTTCTATTTGCATACGCGCCAGCACATAAGCCAGATTCTTAAGACAAATTTCCGCTGCCTCTGAGAAGTGGCTTATGTGGAGTTCCTCGGGAATCGTTGCCAAATGGATTAGGATTCAGGTCCACATCACTCAACACGTGTTTAAAAGAGAGAGAGAGAGAGAGAGAGAGAGAGAGAGAGAGAGAGAGAGAGAGAGAGAGATTGATTCTGTAACACGAACACACGGCCAGGATACTGTCATTCCATTTTTCACGTAATTTTGAACGATTTTTCTCCTTCGTTATATAAATTTTCTTTTATAATGTTTACCTTTTATCATACTTTCGTAAGCTATCCTCAATATTATTCTTAAATCGTTTATTTATTTTTTTACACTTTCCATAAACTTCTAACTTTTTTTATCCGTTGTCAAGCTCTACTCAAAGTTCCGTCGCTTTAAACCTACAGACTGAAGGCCCATTCCAGGGCCACAAGCACTCTCGTACAATCCATGATCAGAGTCTTTTTCAGGATTCCTGAAAGCAAGAAAATGACGTCCATTGGTCACTGACCTGTGGCGAAGAGCCATCACACAGAGGCATCATCAAAGGGTTAATTAACACTGTTTCGTTCCCTTCTGAATTGCTTTTTATTTCGACTAAACTTGTGCTTTTGGAATAGCTTTTATCCTTCAGTGCGACTATTACATTCCCTGTTTGCTATTTTAAAAGGATACAGATAAATCTGCAAATAAATCTGCCTAATTTTTCATCTTTTAGGAACAAAATTTGTACGAAATGAAAAACATTTTGTAGCAGATCTGTGTTAAGTTAAACTGATTTCATTTCCCTACCCCACTTTCAATTTGGTATGATTATATACAACCCTCCATCATTAAATTTTTACCTTCTTTTGTCCCTTATATAAAATTCTATCATATAAACCAGTTTTTCAATTTGCAAGACTTTATCTAGTGTTATGAAAGAAAATGATTCCTCTTTCTGCAGAATTCTGCTGGAATAGTGTTCCTGCCTCCATTATTGACTGAGCAAGATTTTTAAAAATGCTTTCCTTGTTGTTTGGATGCCATAGATTCCAAAGGGATTCCCAGGATTTCGTATGAAATATATGCCGCTCTCACCACTGATAGCGAGGAAAAAAATATCTGGAATTACCGCGTAAAATATGTAATATTTTTGCCCAATGCCATAACGGAAGTTATACGGAACTTTTCGAAAAAGGTTATGTGAGGTACAATGAAAAATAAATAAATAAATAAATAAATAAAATAAAAAGAAATGGAATGAAAATTTTGTAGTTTATCTTCAGATGAAAAGGATCGCCTTCCTTTTATTATTAAGTCTCTCTCTCTCTCTCTCTCTCTCTCTCTCCTCTCTCCTCCTCTCTCCTCTCTCTCTCTCTCTCTCTCTCTCTCTCTCTCTCTCTCTCTCTCTCTCTCTCTCTCTCAATCGCCGATGCTTGTAAAAAGCTTCCTTCTCTTTTCCCCAGCACACGTACTATATTCGGCCGATAGGAACAGTGAATTCCTACAGAGCAATTCCTCATTCCAAATTCCGGATTCCCATTTCCAGAGGACATAAAACTTTAACGGACATTCTACTGGTGTTGAATACCTCAAATTCCCAAAAAGGATGCTTTTCATTTACAACATTCTTACGTTTGATCTTCAATTCTTGTTTTATCTTTTTAATTTTTAATGGTGTTTGTGGTGAAATCCCATTAGTATTCGATAAATACTAATGACTATATCAACTGATTCCAACGGATGGAATAACGACAGAAGCAATATAGTCATGAAATTTTTGTAAGACGATTATATTCACAAAGTCCTCCATATAGGCGAAATAACAAAGGATAAATTCCTAAATAACTGAAGTTTTAATGAACTGTTTCAAGTATTTCTGAAACTGAATTACCAAAGAGGAAGTCTCAGACTGATCTTTACTTATATGTGCAGGAAAAAATTCAGCATTTAAAAGTTAGTTTTGATTAAAATGTTGTTGGTACCTATAGTGCTGCCAGAAGTACGATTCTGGCTAACTTTATCCTTGAATAAATAGAAAAAAACTACTATGGCTAGTGGGCTGTAATCTGGTATGTTGGATGACTGGAGAGTGGATGATCTACATACCAATTTGCAGCCCTCTAGCCTCTGTAGTTTTTGAGATCAGAGGGCGGACGAACGGACAGAGCCGGCACAATAGTTTTCTTTTAAAGAAAACTAAAAAGGTATCATTTAGAGTATTATTATAATAATATTATCATTTTTTTTAATGCTCTATCACAGTCCTCTAATTCGACTGGGTGGTGTTTATAGTGTGGGGTTCCGGGTTGCATCCTGCCTCCTTAGGAGTCCATCACTTTTCTTACTATGTGCGCCGTTTCTAGGATCACACTCTTCTGCATGAGTCCTGGAGCTACTTCAGCGTCTAGTTTTTCCAGATTCCTTTTCAGTAATCTTGGGATCGTGCCTAGAGTTTCTATGGTCATGGGTACAATTTCCACTGGCATATCCCATATCCTTCTCATTTCTATTTTCAGGTCTTGATACTTATCCATTTTTTCCCTTTCTTTCTCTTCAACTTTGGTGTCCCATGGTATTGCGACATCAATGAGTGATACTTTTTTCTTGATTTTGTCAATCAACGTCACGTCTGGTCTATTTGCACGTATCACTCTATCTGTTCTGATACCATAGTCCCAGAGGATCTTTGCCTGATCGTTTTCTATCACTCCTTCAGGTTGGTGTTAGTACCACTTATTACTGCAATGTAGCTGGTGTTTCTTGCACAGGCTCCAGTGGAGGGCTTTTGCTACTGAATCATGCCTCTATTTGTAATGGTTCTGTGCAAGTGCTGGACATTCGCTTGCTATGTGGTTTATGGTTTCATTTTTCTTATTGCACTTCCTACATATGGGAGAGATGTTATTTCCATCTATCGTTCTTTGGACATATCTGGTTCTTAGGGCCTGATCTTGTGCCGCTGTTATCATTCCTTCTGTTTCCTTCTTGAGCTCTCCCCTCAGTAGCCATTGCCGCGTGTCATCGCTGGCTAGTTCTTTCGTCTGTCTCATGTATTGTCCGTGCATTGGTTTGTTATGCCAGTCCTCTGTTCTGCTCATCTTTCTCCTGTCTCTGTATATTTCTGGGTCTTCGTCTACTTTTATCAGTCCTTCTTCCCATGCACTCTTGAGCCACTCGTCTTCACTGGTCTTCATATATTGCCCCAGTGCTCTGTTCTCGATATTGACGCAGTCCTCTATGCTGGTAGTCCTCTCCCTCCTTCCTTTCGTGTTATGTATAGTCTGTCAGTGTTTGCTCTTGGGTGTAGTGCTTTGTGTATTGTCATATGTTTCCTCGTTTTCTGGTCTATGCTGCAAAGTTCTGACTTCGTCCATTCCACTATTCCAGTGCTGTATCTGATTACTGGCACTGCCCATGTGCTTATGGCTTTTATCATATTTCCGGCGTTGAGGTTTGACTTGAGTATCGCCTTGAGTCTCTGCATATATACTTTCCTGATCGTGTCCTTCATCTCTTGATGTTTTATATCCCCTCCTTCCATTATTCCCAGGTATTTGTATACCGTCTCATCTATGTGTTTGATGTTGTTCCCACCTGGTAGCTTTATCCCTTCAGTCCTTGTTACTTTGCCCTTTTGTATGTTAACTCAGGCACATTTTTCTATTCCAAACTCCATCCTGATGTCCCCAGATACAATCTTTACAGACTGAATTAGGGTATCTATTTCCTTGATGCTCTTACCATACAGCTTGATGTCGTCCATGAACATCAGATGGTTAATTCTGTTGCCTCTTTTCTTGTTTTGGTACCAAGCATCCATCTTCTGCAGTACTTTTGTCATGGGAATCATGGTTACATCGAGGAGTAGTGGGGACAGTGAGTCGCCCTGGAAGATCCCTCTCCTGATATTAACCTCTGCTAGTCTTATTCCAGAGCTTGTAAGTATTGTATTCCAGTTGCACATTGTATTTTTGAGGAAGCTGATGGTGTTTTCCTCTGCCCCATATATTTTCAGGCATTCTATTAGCCATGTGTGTGGTACCATGTCGAAGGCTTTCTTATAGTCTATCCATGCCATGCTTAGGTTGGTTTTCCTTCTCTTACTGTTCTTCATTACCATTTTGTCTATCAGGAGCTGGTTTTGTGTGCCCCTACACTTCCCTCTGCAGCCTTTCTGTTGGTGGGGGATGGTGTTTGTATCCTCTAGGTAGTTGTATAGCCTTTCGCTTATGATACTTGTTAGTAAATTCCACATTTGGTATGCAGGTGATAGGCCTGTAGTTACTGGCTATATTTCCCTTACTCTTGTCTTTCATTATTATTATTATTATTTTTTTTTTTTTTTTTTGCTCTATCACAGTCCTCCAATTCGACTGGGTGGTATTTATAGTGTGGGGTTCCGGGTGTTCCATCCTGCCTCCTTAGGAGTCCATCACTCTTCTTACTATGTGTGCCGTTTCTAGGATCACACTCTTCTGCATGAGTCCTGGAGCTACTTCAGCGTCTAGTTTTTCTAGATTCCTTTTCGGGGATCTTGGGATCGTGCCTAGTGCTCCTATGATTATGGGTACGATTTCCACTGGCATATCCCATATCCTTCTTATTTCTATTTTCAGATCTTGATACTTCATCCAATTTTTCATCTCTTTCTCTTCAACTCTGGTGTCCCATGGTATTGCGACATCAATGAGTGATACTTTCTTCTTGACTTTGTCAATCAACGTCACGTCTGGTCTGTTTGCACGTATCACCCTATCCGTTCTGATACCATAGTCCCAGAGGATCTTTGCCTGATCGTTTTCTATCACTCCTTCAGGTTGGTGCTCGTACCACTTATTACTGCAAGGTAGCTGATGTTTCTTGCACAGGCTCCAGTGGAGGGCTTTTGCCACTGAATCATGCCTCTTTTTGTACTGGTTCTGTGCAAGTGCCGGGCATTCGCTTGCTATGTGGTTTATGGTTTCACTTTTCGTATTGCACTTCCTACATATGGGAGAGATGTTATTTCCGTCTATCGTACTTTGAACATATCTGGTTCTTAGGGCCTGATCTTGTGCCGCTGTTATCATTCCTTCAGTTTCCTTCTTTAGCTCTCCCCTCTGTAGCCATTGCCAATTGTCATCGCTGGCTAGTTCTTTAGTCTGTCTCATGTATTGTCCGTGCATTGGTTTGTTGTGCCAGTCCTCTGTTCTTTCTGTCTTTCTCCTGTCTCTGTATAATTCTGGGTCTTCGTCTACTTTTATTAGTCCTTCTTCCCATGCACTCTTTAGCCACTCGTCTTCACTGGTTTTCAGATATTGCCCCAGTGCTCTGTTTTCGATGTTGACACAGTCCTCTATACTTAGTAGTCCTCTCCCTCCTTCCTTTCGTGTTATGTATAGTCTGTCTGTATTTGCTCTTGGGTGTAGTGCTTTGTGTATTGTCATATGTTTCCTGGTTTTCTGATCTATGGTGCGGAGTTCTGCCTTCGTCCATTCCACTATTCCTGCGCTGTATCTGATTACTCTGGCACTGCCCATGTGTTTATGGCTTTTATCATATTTCCGGCGTTGAGTTTTGACTTGAGTATCGCCTTGAGTCTCTGCATATATTCTTTCCTGATCGTGTCCTTCATCTCTTGGTGTTTTATATCTCCTCCTTCCATTATTCCCAGGTATTTGTATCCTGTCTCATCTATGTGTTTGATGTTGCTCCCATCTGGTAGCTTTATCCCTTCAGTTCTCGTTACTTTGCCTTTTTGTATGTTGACTAAGGCGCATTTTTCTATTCCAAACTCCATCCTGATGTCCCCAGATACAATCCTTACAGTCTGGATTAGGGTATCTATTTCCTTGATGCTCTTACCATACAGCTTGATGTCGTCCATGAACATCAGATGGTTAATTCTGTTACCTCTTTTCTTGAGTTGGTACCCGGCATCCATCTTCTGTAGTACTTTTGTCATGGGAATCATGGCTACTACGAAGAGTAGTGGGGACAGTGAGTCGCCCTGGAAGACCCCTCTCCTGATATTAACCTCTGCTAGTCTTATTCCAGAGCTTGTGAGTATTGTATTCCAGTTGCGCATTGTATTTTTGAGGAAGCTGATGGTATTTTCCTCTGCCCCATATATTTTCAGGCATTCTATTAGCCATGTGTGTGGTATCATGTCGAAGGCTTTCTTATAGTCTATCCATGCCATGCTTAGGTTGGTTTCCTTCTCCTACTGTTCTTCATTACCATTTTGTCTATCAGGAGCTGGTCTTTTGTGCCCCTACACTCCTTCTGCAGCCTTTCTGTTGGTGGGGGATGGTGTTTGTCTCCTCTAGGTAGTTGTATAGCCTTTCACTGATGATACCTGTTAGTAACTTCCACATTATTGGTAGGCAGGTGATAGGCCTGTAGTTACTGGCTATATTTCCCTTACTCTTGTCTTTTTGTACTAAGGATGTTCTTCCTGTGGTCATCATTTGGGTGCTTGGTGATTTGAGATACAATGCTGGAGTTGTTCTGCTATTCGTGGGTGTAGGGCCTTGAAGTTTTTGAGCCAGTATCCATGGACTTCATCAGGACCTGGGGCTTTCCAGTTTGGCATTTTCTTTAGTTGGTGTCTGACTGTGTCTGTCGTGATCTCTGTGAAATCTTTGTTTTAATTCTTCCCTCCCGTTTTTCCTCTTCCTTGGACTTCCTGGAGCCATGTTGCATGTTTGTTGTGTGATACCGGATTGCTCCATATGTTTTCCCAGAGTCTCTTACTTGGTTCGGCTTCAGGAATTTCTGGGTGGTTGTCGTCCTCTCTTAGTTGGCTGTATAGTCTTTTCTGGTTGGTTCCGAATAGTTTGTTCTGTTGGTATCCCTTATTCCTGTTCATGTACCGTTGGATCTTATGTGCTTTGGCCTTAAGCCTCTGTTTTACATCTTCTATTGTGTTGTTTAGTCCCCTCTCTTGTACTTTGTATTTCTCGTTGAGTTCCTCCCTTGTTTTCTTGCTTCTTAGCCTTTTTTCTGCCATCTCTTTCAGTTTACTCAAGTCAGATCTCATCACCATGATTTGCTTTTCCAGGCGCCTTTTCCAAGGAGGTTGCTGTTTTGGTTTCTGTTGGGTTGGTTGTGCTGGTGGTGTTGGTGTTCGAATTCCCATCAGTTCTGCTACTAATCTTGCTCCTGCATATGTCAAGTTATTTGTTTCTGTGATACTGGTGGTCTGTATTATGCCCATTATTTCATTGACCTCACTTGTTTTCTCCCTTAATTTCTTGGTGTTGTAGGCTTTCATGGAGGGGATCTTTGTTCTCTCTGTATCTGGCTCCATCCATTGTCTAATCTTTTCTACCCATTCCGACCTCTCTGTTACTTCGTCGGTGTTTCTTCGTGTGTCGTTGTTTGATACCTTATTATTATTATTATTATTATTATTATTATTATTATTATTATTATTATTATTATTATTATTATTATTATTATATATATATATATATATATATATATATATATATATATATATATATATATATATATATATATATATATATATATATGCACTTTTTTAATGAAGCTTCCAAAAGCACCAAGAGCTCGTGTTGGACAAGGCTGCCTTTATCAACAAACATTTACGACACATTTTAAAAAATTGAATAAATGAATGCCTTTTGCAATGATTCCGACCTTTATTTATGACTTTAGGAGACTACTGTGGAAGTATTTCAAAGATCCCAAAATCCTCCGTCAGAGGGGAAAGAATATTTCCAAAAAATTGGAGGATTATCCTCGGATGCCAAGGAAAAATTGGGAAAAAACTTTTTTTTTCCAACTATCGAGCGGCTAAAGGAAGGAAACAAGCCGTGAAATAAATTGCCACTCAAGGGTGTCAGAAAATCGAGGATTTTGATTTTTTTTATGAACTTTAAAAAAAATGTTTATAAATAGGGTATACTTGGTATGTCGATGAGAAATTGTAATAGACAATATTTTACAAGATTAAGTAGAGTTGTAACGACTAAACAAATGAACAGGTAAAGTTCCAATTCACATAAATAAGTTTGTATGGCGTTTTTATGTTGCATGGAACCAGTGGTTATTCAGCAACGGGACCAACGGCTTTACGCGACTTCCGAACCACGTTGAGAGTGAACTTCTATTACCAGAAATACACATCTCTCATACCTCAGTGGAATGTCCGAGAATCGAACTCGCGGCCACTGTGGTGGCGGGCCAAAACCATACCGACCACGCCACTGAGGTGCCCCCATATTAAGTAAATACAAAATAATTACATAGACAAAAGGATGGAAAAACTCTAAATTTAGATCCAAAATTCTTCTCTTACAAAAGAAAACAAGACAAAATAATATCAAATTCTCTTAATACCGCTAGAGGAAATTCGTCGTTATTAAACGCTACCGATTCTCTTCAACAGTGTCATCCAGCTACCTCAAACACACACACCCCCACCCCCCACCCCCGGCGGGCAGGCAGCCGTCAGCAAGCTATACTCGCTGACGCAGTGTCATCCAGCAGAGAAATTGAGGCAATTTGCAATGCATATTCCCTTAAGCGTGACATAAACTGTATTGTGCGGGGAGGAGGGAACACAAAAGAATGCGAGAGCTGAAAGTGAGGGAGATGAAAAGCCCGCGTCAGAAAATGAGAGCGAAAATGTTGAAAAGAAACTAGGGAGGGAAGTGATGAAAGTGATCGGTGAAATGAAAAGGCAGGTGGAGAAAAAGGAACGATGGACAAAAATGTAGTTGGAAAAAGACACAACTTTACAAAGAGAAACATTCAACTAGTGCTTTACAACTGTAATGATAGCGCACATCTACGAGATCGCGTTATTTTCACAACTACCATTTGCGTTTCTAGTTCAACTTTAAAGGCAGTCCTTAGCTGCTATCTAATTCATTAAAATGGATACCAACCACACGACGAGCGTCCCTTAAAATCTTGCTTCAAACAAACTTCAAAAAGCTATAACCTATCATGATTTAACCTTGGTTTATTTATAGTAACCTTACCTAGCATAGACGTGCTAATACCCTAGGGCCTAGATAGAAGACGACTTCGACCCAGGGCAATGTAAATGATAGTTTTAAATTAAATTACTACTCTGTTGGCTCCAACATAAAATGTTAATTATCTATTAGCAAGCTGTTGCTTTAAGGACAGTAATAACGTAACCTCAAGTAAGACAAAGCATTCATTTCTTATATTTTCTCTAAATTAGAAGCTTCGACCGAAGACCGTTTACTTCCTTTAGGGGTCCGATGGATTTTCCCCAATTGTTCTCTTTTTTGTGACAGCCGAATTCAAGACTACGCTCTCGCCAGACACGGTTCCGCTTCAACCCTCGAATGTGGGCTCTCTCTCTCTCTCTCTCTCTCTCTCTCTCTCTCTCTCTCTCATATAAGAAAATCTAAATCGCCCACGGAGATAAATTTGTAAAAGGATCCTTGCGATTAAAATTCAGGAAATCGTCATACCTGTGCATAAAGTAGAAACATAGATTCTAATTTCTTAATCACATATTATTTATTGTTTCAGAACCCCTTTAAGATAATCATGATAATTGAACGCCCCCTACAACACCATAAGAAAGTAACATATTCAGTCAAAAAATACCATCCTGTAGTGAAAAGACTAAAAAAAAATGAAGAAATGAAGAATTGTGAACATAGCAAAGTCTCAATTAATGGGAAGAAATGAAAAAAAAAATCAAGAAACCACGACAAACAAAATTCCCTACGAACACATAACGACAGTTAATATAACGTGAAAAAATCTTTCTCTCTCTCAGGACACATGACGCATTCTCTCAAAGGACCTCTAATTCTCTTAATACTCCTTCAGACTAGCATGTGAAGGAACTGAGTTTCTAACCTTGAAGCTGATGAAGGAAATCTTGCGTCACCGAGAAGCCTCTCAGGAGGATTGAATGAAGGCGGAGAGAGAGAGAGAGAGAGAGAGAGAGAGAGAGAGAGAGAGAGAGAGAGATGAGGACAAGCAAGAGAATAATATGAAATGGGAAGAAATGTTAGAATTTACCAAATACACTGAAAAACTGATTTCATCAACAATTTTTCTTATAAATCTCCAAATTTATTCACAAATACACCTACACAGGCATGCGGAAACACACAAAGCACACACACACACACACACACACACATATATTATATATATATATATATAATATATATATATATATATATATATATGTGTGTGTGTGTGTGTGTGTGTGTGTGTGTGTGTGTGTATAACTGAATCACGAAAGTTAGGAACGTGATAAATCCATGAATAAAGGTATATGCCACGAGGGAAAATAAACAACGGAGTATCCGCGAGATCTTTCGACGTTCAAATGGCCTTTACTTAGCAGATGATCTGCTAAGTAAAGGACGTTTAAACATCGAGAAGGTCTCGCGGAAACTCCGTTGTTTACTTTCCCTCGTGGCATATACCTTTAATTCTATATATATATATATATATATATATATATATATATATATATATATATATATATATATATATATATATATATATATGTGTGTGTGTGTGTGTGTGTGTGTGTGTGTGTGTGTGTGTGTGTGCGTGGTGTGTGATTTATATAAACTCCTCACACACGTTTGATCATATTTCCCGTACCCTTTCCTCGCAGAATATTCCAAGGGAATCATGTAAATACATTCTTAACTCAAAGTACTGAAACTGAAAATCCAACTCAATTTTACACTGACTCATAAAACATATATATAAATAAATACCTTCCTACACAAAGGTGATAATGATATCCTATCCATAAAAAAAATAATCGAAGCAAATTTCACTAAATCACCCTCTATCCTTCCACCACCTCTTCCTCCCACCCACTTCTTTCATGCAACGATCTCTAAACGAGAGAAGAGTCATTTCACAGCCGAGTTCATGAGCAAATTTTGCCTCCTGTGTCATTCCAGACTTTAATGAAAGGAATGGAAGTATCCACAAATTGGGCCTCTGTGTGACACGCTAATGAACAACGTGCTTTTGATGGTCTCTCTCTCTGGCTCATATCACTTTGAGAAACATCGAACAATGATACTGCGCTCATGGTCTGTGCTGTTGAGAGAGAGAGAGAGAGAGAGAGTTAGTTACAAGGATTAGGATGTCTCAAAGACTTATCAGTCCATTCGAGGAGACATCGTGTGCTTTCACTATCTCTAGGAGCAGGTTGGTTTTGCTGTTCATTCAGTGTCCTGATGATTTCGTCTAGCTATCATTTTCTAAACTGAGAGAGAGAGAGAGAGAGAGAGAGAAGAGTTACAAGGATTAGGATGTCTCAAAGACTTATTAGTCCATCCGAGGAGTTCGTGTGCTCACTTATCTCTAGGAGCAGGTTTTGCTGTTCATTCAGTGTCCTGATGATTTCGTCTAGCTATCTTTTAAACTGAGAGAGAGAGAGAGAGAGAGAGAGAGAGAGATAGGAGGACAAAGAGACGGAGCGTTACAAGGATTAGATGTTCAAAATCAAAAACTTATTTCTTCCAGCTCCTTTTATCCGAGGAGCACATTGGTGCTTGCTGTGTCACTTATCTCAAGGATCAGTTTTCACTGGTCATTCACGGTGACCTAATGGCTTTGTCAAGCTTCCTTTTAAACAGAGAGAGAGAGAGAGAGAGAGAGAGAGAGAGAGAGAGAGAGAGAGAGAGAGAGAGAGAGAATTATAGTCTATGAGTATTAAATTCAAAGAACCTACAACACTTCCTAAAATTCTGAAGAGAACGCCTCAAGGAAATCAATCCACAAGTGTTTACATAGATGACAAACGCTTTAACAATTCATAGAATCATAGCATGATGGTAAATCACCTCTTTAATAAGGAATATGATGGACAGATAATCTTGGGATCTCATGGATTCAAATCCTGACCTACTGTGACCGCAATACAAGAAATTATCAAGAAAGATACTTTATATAGTCTGTACTGGAAAGATGGAAAAAATTAAAGAG
>NC_087209.1:17848495-17882507 GCF_015104395.2 Macrobrachium nipponense | reverse complement strand
CAAACTGGAACAAATCTAATGAAAAACATCTTGAAAATAATTGAAGAAGTTCCAAATAAAATCCAAGTGGTACAGAGACTCATAAAGAAAATATACATAAACCAACATATTCCGACAAAGAAAATGAATAAGTGAATCTTGTGAATATCCTAATTGACGCATTAGGAAAAGAATGCCAAAGCATGCAAACTGTGTATGGTTTTTTGGTATAGCCATAGTCAATCCACAAAACCTAATCAGAAAATGTGCTGCATGCAACATTCCGACCCATCCACAGTGTGCTGAGGTAATACAAGATATTGAGAAAAGATACAAGAATTTTTTGTTCAACATGTCTATCATGGATAGACAATGTTATTAAATCAAGATTGAATGTACAAATAGTTGAGGATGAAGAAGAGAAGAAGAAGAGAAGAAGAAGAAGAAGAAGAAGAAGAAGAAGAAGATAAGAGGAAAACGGAAGAGAAGTAAACAAAAATGAAATGACAGAAAAAAATAAGGAAAACAAAGAACAAGATAAAAGTATGGATGCAGAGATACTCATTGATACTACATATGAGGCAATAAAGCGCATACCTACGAAGAAATAATTACGATTATGGCACCAGAAAAGCAAATCCCGAAGAGGTCTCTACCAGAATCTACACAATGACGGGAAAGGAGGAAAAAATAGACAAGAAAGACAAAATATGCAACCTTTTGAAAAGAGGAATTGCAGATTTGGAGAAAGATGTTACTACAAACATCCTAAGGTATGTCACAACTATGAAATATATGGTAAATGTGCATACCTAGATGGATATGGGGATGATTGCAGAGATCTGCATCCAAAATATGCAAAAACCTAAAAGAAGGAAAAGGATGTAAGTTCGACAAAAAAAAAAATGCAAATATATGCACCCTGTAGCCATGAATCATAATCAAATAAATAACCAACCAAGTAATAAAATCCAAAATAAGAAAGAAAACAAATAAAGAGAGAAATCAAGAATATCAGGTAAAAATAGAAAAGCAAACCACCAATGAGATATGCGAGATGTCAGCAAAAAATTTCAATCAATGCATCAGCTCCAAAATTCTACTCAGGGATAATAACTGTATTTATTATGCAAGAGGAAATTTGCAGAAACGGAGAAAATTGCAGATTCAGACACAAAATGAATAATTATTGATGAATAAGGAAGATCAAATATTATGGAAAAGTTGGATTTTTAATGTCAGAATTTCTGGAAATGAAAAAGAACAACATAACCAGAACAGGAAAGAGACATGGGAAAATCCTTATTACTACCAATATTAAATGAAGGAGAAAACACACAAACCATCATAGTGATGAATGCGCAAGGTTTAGTTAAGAGTAACTCAAAAAGAAAATAGAGTACTTAGAAGAACTAACCTAAATTGAAAAGAAAATAGATATAATGAATATAAGTGAAACCTGGTATTCCCAAGAGACTGGGAATGATGATCAAATAAAAGGGTTCCAAACTTATAGATCAGATAGAAAAAATATGGAATCAAGGGGGAACCGCAATATATGGGAAGACAAAAACAAAAAAGGAAAAATATATGAGAAATATAGTAACTCAGAATGTGAACTAATAGCGGTAGAACTTTGAATCTGAAAAATTAATGAACATAGTAATATATAGACCTCCTAATCTAAAGAGTTTGACTTAATAATTAGAAAAATTGGATGATATATGTAGAAATCACAAGGACTGGACTATTCTCCTATCTGGTGACTTCAACTTTCTTTCGTAGATGGAAAGAACGAATAGGAGATTGTGGATGTACTTATACATACAGAGATAATAGTAGTGCAGAAGATAGGCAATTCGAAAAGCTATTAGATATGCTACTAGACATACAACATTCAACAAATAAATCACCTGCCAACAAGAAAGGAAAATACTTTAGACCTAGTATTTGTGAACGAGGTGAATTATGTTAAAGAAATAATA
Organism: Macrobrachium nipponense; assembly: GCF_015104395.2. NCBI lineage: Eukaryota > Metazoa > Arthropoda > Malacostraca > Decapoda > Palaemonidae > Macrobrachium > Macrobrachium nipponense. The sequence continues at coordinate 17,880,543 of NC_087209.1, read as the reverse complement.
GTTTATAATGCGAGTATTTCAGACCATAATGTCATAGAATTAACAGTTCATTCCAAAGCAAGTGAAAACAGAGATAGCAAGAAATGAAAAAGTGGGAAGGATATGGAAAATACAACTTCTACAGTAAAAATATAAAATGGTCAGAAATAAATGAAGAATTAAACAAAGATTGGATAACATTTTCGTAAAGCGATGACATAAGGGTAAATACGGAGATATTATATTAAAATATTAGAGAAAATAGTGGATAAATATATACCGAAGAAGAAAAGTAAACATCATTCATGCATACCAAGAGACAGAAGGATCTTGTTCCAGAAAATCAGAAAAGTGGAAAAAAGGTCTTGCAAAAGAAAAAAATGCATGGAAAGTTATAGAACTAAAAGTAAGATAGAAAATGCAGAACAAAGATTATACAATCAAAAGAAAATGAAAAACGGGAATTGGAAGAAAAAAACCCATAATATCAAGCAAACCCCAAACTATTATACTCATATGCGAAGAAGATGAATAAAAGAAGAATAGAAATAGGCCCTCTGAGAATTGAAGGAGATTAACGAATGAAAAAAAGGAAATTTGCAACATACTGGCAGAACGATATAAGAGAGAATTCACTCCCTAGAATAGATAATGAAGATAATGATATAGAAGTAAGGGACGAAAATAGTGAATATTTAGCTGACATAGAATTAATGAAGCTGATATTGTGCAGGCAATTAATGAAATTAAAATGGAGCTGCTGCAGGGCCTGATGGAATCCCTGCTATTTTGTTAAAGAAAGTAGTTCATTCTATCGCAAGCCACTTGCAATATTATTAAGACAAAGTGTAGATACAGGCAAGATTTATGAGAGCACACATTAGCATATATCACCCCTACTTTCAAAAGTGGGATCAAGACTTGAGGCAAGGAATTATAGGCCTGTGAGTCTAACATCACATATTATGAAAGTGTATGAAAGGGTAAATGAAGAAAAATATTATGAAACATTTTATTTAATAAAAATAATTTGTTTAATATAGGACAACACGGTTTCGTACCCGGAAAAAGTACACAAACCCAACTGTTAGTCCACCGTGAGAACATATTCAAAAATATGAAAAGCGGAAATGAAACAGATGTGGTTTATCTAGACTTTGCAAAAGCTTTTGACAAAGTAGACCATAATATATTAGCAAAGAAAATTAGAAAACACAATATCGTAGATAAAATAGGAAGATGGTTAAAAGAATTTTTACACAACAGAAAACAGATAGTTATTGCAAACGATGAGAAATCGGATGAAACCAAGGTAATATCCGGTGTGCCACAGGTACGGTGTTTAGCTGCAATACTGTTTGTTATTATGATTGAAGACATAGACAGTAATGTTAAGGATTCGGTAGTGAGTAGTTTCGCTGATGACACAAGAATAAGTAGAGAAATTACTTGTGATGAAGATAGGAACGCTCTACAAAGAGACCTTAACAAAGTATATGATTGGGCAGAGGAAAATAGGATGGTATTTAACTCTGATAAATTTGAATCAATAAATTATGGAGACAGAGAAGGAAAGCTATATGCATATAGGGACTAATAATGACAATCACAAATAAGGAAGCAGTTAAAGACCTTGGAGTGATGATGAATAGGAACATGTTATGCATGATCAAATAGCAATTCTTTTGGCAAAATGTAAAGCAAAAATGGGAATGTTGTTACGGCACTTCAAAACAAGAAAAGCTGAACACATGATTATGCTTTATAAAACATATGTTCGTAGTCCACTTGAATATTGCAATATGATATGGTACCCACACTATCAAAAGGATATTGCACAAATAGAGAGTGTACAAACAAAGGTCCTTTACAGCTAGAATAGAAGAAGTTAAGGACCTTGACTACTGGGAAAGACTACAATCATTAAAATTATATAGTCTAGAAAGGAGAAGAGAACGCTACATGATATTCAGGCATGGAAACAGATAGAAGGAATAACAGAAAATATCATGGAACTAAAAATATCAGAAAGAGCAAGCAGAGGTAGATTAATAGTGCCCAAAACAATACCAGGAAAAATAAGGAAAGCACACAGGACATTAATCCACTACGCACCAGCATCGATAATGCAGCGTCTATTCAATGCGTTGCCAGCTCATCTGAGGAATATATCAGGAGTGAGCGTAGATGTGTTTTAAGAATAAGCTCGACAAATATCTAAACTGCATCCCGACCATCCAAGATTGGAAGATGCAAATATACCGGAAGAGTACTAGCACTCTCTGGTAGACATTAGAGGTGCCTCACACTGAGGGACCTGGGGCAACCCGAACGAACTGTAAGGTCTGTAAGGTAAGGTCTCTCTCTCTCTCTCTCTCAACAGCACAGACCATGAGGCGCCGTATCATTGTTCGATGTTTCTCAAAGTGATATAGCCAGAGTGCCCATCAAAAGCAGGTTGTTCATTAGCGTGTCACACAGAGGCCCAATTTGTGGATACTCCCATTCCTTTCATTAAACTCTGGAATGACACAGAGGCAAAATTTGATCATGGACTCGGCTGTGAAATGACTCTTCTCTCGTGTAGAGATCGTTGCATGAAAGAGGTGGGTGGGAGGGAGAGATAGAGGATGATATTTTTGTGAAATTTGCTTCGATTATTTCTTTGATGGATAGGATATCAGTATCACCTTTGTGTTTGGAAGGTATTTATTGATATATATGTTTTTATGTGATATAGTGTAAAATTCAGTTGGATTTTCAGTTTCAGTACTTTGAGTTAAGAATGTATTACAGGATTCCCTTGGAATATTCTGCAAGGAAAGGGTACGGGAAATATGATCAAACGTGTGTGAAGAGTTTATATAATACACACACACACACACACACACACACAAACACACACACACACACACACACACATATATATATATATATATATATATATATATATATATATATATATATATATGATGTGTGTGTGTGTGTGTGTGTGTGTGGTGTGTGTGTGTGTGTGTGTGTGTGTGTGTGTGTTCTTTGTGTGGTTCCGCATGCCTGTGTAGTGTATTTATGAATAAATTTGGAGATTTTATAAGAAAAAATTGTTGAAATAATTTTTTTCAGTGTATTTGGTAAATTTTAACATTTCTTCCCATTTCATATTATTCTCTTGCTTGTCTTCATCTCCTCTCTCTCTCTCTCTCTCTCTCTCTCTCTCTCTCATCTCTTCTCTCTCTCTCTCCGCTCCTTCATTTCAATCCTCCTGAGAGTCTTCTCGGTGACTGTTACGACCCCTTTGGCCGTAATACAGGTTCTTTATATTTCAATAATCACAGGGATCGTAGGCAGTAAGAAAGTACACAGGGTATGAGGAATGTGGACACAAAACACCAGAACAAAATTAACAATATTTAATTACAAAATACACTTAACACTAAATAAGCCTTGTGAGGAAACTTAACATTAATATACAAAATACAAGGACTCCTAATACTGAAAGCTAACCCTAACAAAGTAAAGGAAAGGACATAACATGCCAAAGGCTCAAATAATACTACGGGCCCAATAATGAAAAAAAAGACACTAACCTAATATTATAAGATTGAAGGAAGACTAGAGAAAATAAAGACAGGAAAACCTTAATCTCCTACCTAACAGTGTTGGTACTAAACTTAAAACTAAATTCAAATAATATTCTGAGGGACAGTAAATACCCAATACCGACCAACTCAATACAACATACATATATATACAAATATAATTGATATTTAATACGCAAATCCTCGCGTATAACGAAGTGCACAGGAGTTCACGGAAGTTGCTTCAACCTCCCAGCAGCTATACGGGGGAGCCCACAAATTGTCCAGGTAGACCCAGGGTCGAGATAATTTCCGAAGGACAACACAGGATAATCACCTCTTACCTGGCAATTGCCTCCCTACGAGCCTCCTCACGAGCCCTTAGCTCTCCTGGACAAGCAGCTGAAGACGGACAGGACAGTGGTTTGGCGTAACGTCTCCTACGTGGCGGGACAGCGACGACCACGTCTTCCGCCCAAATCCTCCGGCGGGAATCAGGAGTACAGGCGTCGCAAGTGACATAACCTGCGCTATCACAGCCGTGATCAAACTCCACAATGCACATATGCCGTAGATGGCTCAGCACATCTACGAAAACCACTTCCAAGGGAGGTCCGTCGGAGTATTCCTCCAAAAAGGCTGAGATAAATCTCCGGAAGGCTGCCAACAAAAGATCGTACGTCCAGAAGCTTATACAGGCCCGAACTATTTTCGGCCGGCCTCCACAATCACAGCACTACAGTTCCATTCCAACTCGAAAACAAAATAAAAACAATCGTTAACACGATAGTTAGGTAATTCACAAGAGGAGGGAATCACTGAGCAAAACACTGAACTTACGTTAACGTAAAAACAATACGCTGCTGAACTAAATATAGAGAACACTTAAAACTAGTTACAAGGCTGATTTAAGAAAATAAACAATCAATAAATTACGTTAATTTGACACCTTCCTCCCCCTCAAAAAAAATTATTCAAATAGAATACATTTTTTTAGTACCACAATCATATTACATACTAGAAGATAACCATATAGACAACTTAATCTAAAACATCCTGCAAGGAAAAAAAAAATAGAACTTAATCTAAAATATCCTGCAAGGGAAAACAATAAGGTGAAGCAAAACTCGGAACATAATGAGACAGACTTAAGACAAAGCCCGAATCCATACATCATTTTAAACATGATTAAAATTGACTACCTTAAATATAATTTTCAATACAAACCCGGAAGAGAAATGAGAAGGGCGAGGTGAGAAGAGAAATAACCAGACTTACATCCTAGAAAGGGCATCAGGAATACAGTTATCAACACCCTTAACATGCTTAATACTTAAAGGAAACTCCTGCAGCTGAAGAGCCCAACGCAGAATCCTCTGGTTAGAACCTTTCATTCTTTCGATGAACACCAAAGGGTTTATGGTCCGTCCAAATTTCTACGGGAAAGGAAAAAATAGTAACATATGGTTTGAAATGAACCAAGGTACGAATTAAAGCTAGTGCCTCCTTTCTCGATGGTAGAATACCTTCTCTCAGCATCCAGCAACTTACGACTAAAGTAGGATACTGGACGCACTTCACCATCTTCAATGTCTTTGAAAAAGTACTCCACCTATACCCACATCACTGGCATCTACAGCCACAATAAACGGTTTCTGAAAGTCAGGAGACATTAGAATGGGGTTAGACATCAAGACAGTTTTCAGTTTTAAAAAAGATTCCTCACATTGAGAAGACCATACAAACTTTTGTCCCTTCTACAATAGTTGAGTAAGGGGCTGAGCAATGTCAGAGAAGTTCCGGATAAATCGCCTATAATAACCCAACATACCTAAAATTCTCCGGAACCTCCCTAACATTGCGCGGCCTTTGCAAATTTAATAGAGCCTCGAGGTTAGCTTGTTTTAGGAGTAACCCGGACCCAAACCAACCTCGTGACCTAGATACACACCTTGGCTTTACCAAATTCACATTTACTCAAATTTACAACAAGACCAGCGGCTCTCAAGGCCTCAAATACCTTCTTTAACCTCACCAAATGAGTCCGCCAGTCATTGCTGTGAATAACCAAATCATCTAATAAATTTCTGTACCCTCCAGACCACATATAACTCGGTTCATCACCGCTGGTACCGTACACGCTGCATTTTTCATCCCAAAGGGCATTACCTTTACATTCGTAAAGCCCAAAGGGCGTAACAAAGCGGAAATCTCACGAGCTCGATCCGATAGGGGAACTGCCAATACCCCTTTAAAAGATCCAATTTAGTTATAAACTTAGCAGGTCCTATCCGATCAAGACAGTCCTCGATACGAGGCAAAGGGAAAGAGTCATTCTTTGTATTAAGTCATTGACCTTGCGGTAGTCCACACACATGCGAAACTGCCCGTCAGCTTTCTTAACAAGTACAATAGGTGAGCTCCAAGGACTTACCGAAGGTCTAATTAAATCATGCTCCAACATATACTTTTATCTCCTTCTCGACAATATCACGTTTTTCTGGATTTAGTCGATAAGGACTTTGTTTTGACTGGGGAAGCACTGCCCACATCAACATCGTGTTGGAGCAAGGTCGTTCTACCTGGAGAGGCCTGAAATAAGTCTGAAAAAGAAGATATTAATTTTATCATGTCATCCTTCTGAATACCCTCCAGATGCTCCAAAACCCTTTTCTAAAGTTTTCCAAATTTTTGCATATTAACTGTAAGCAGCATGAAGATACCTGGCAAAACAAGTCGGCTGGTTCTTCTAACGTGGTTCTAACACTAGAGACACTGGCTCATATACTATAGCTAGGGGGTCAAGTCTACCAACTGTGTAGATTTCAATCTATTAATGTGAATATCCGACACTTACGTTGGTCCCAGAGCTTCCACTTCATAATTGACATCAGACAATTTCCGAAGTACCTTTCCAAGGCCCCTTATACCTAGGTTCCAGAAAATTGTCAGAGTCTGTACTCAAAACCAAACAAGCTCACCAGGCTCAAACGAACGTGCCTTACTCTTCTTATCATAATTTTCCTTCATTGAGGCCTGAGACAACACCAAATTATCCTGGGCAAATTTCCAGGCAGCTGATAATCTACTTCTCAAGTCCTCAACGAACTCACCCAACATTCAATACTTTTCTTATGACTAACCTCTAGCAACTCATGGAAAAATTTCTAGAGGACCACGTACCTTATGTCCAAAAATCAACTCAAATGGAGCTACACCTGTGGAAGAATTGGGATGATTGCGTATAGCAAAGAGAGCAAAGGGAAGACCTTTATCCCAATCCTCGCCTTGCTCATAACAGTACTTTTTAGAATAGACTTAAGGGTTTGGTGGAACCTTTCCACTACGCCCTGACTCTCTGGGTGGTAAGGTACACTGGTAATGTGCTGAATGGCCAGTTTCAGCACATTTACCCTTAAATACCTTGCTCGTGAAATTAGTGCCACAATCAGTTTTGAATTTTACGAGCAACCCCATACCTGGAAAAAAATTCTATTAGTTTCTCAAACACTACTTTGGATGTAATTTTCCTCATAGGAAAAGCTTCAGGAAACCTAGACGCTCTGTCCATTATAGTCAAAAGATAAGTAAATCCAGATTTAGTTCGGGGCAAAGGCCCAACCACATCAACAACTAACTCGGCAAAAGGATCCCCAATTGCAGGAATTGGATGCAAAGGGGCTTTAGGAATAGGTTTATTTAGTTTACCCATCACTTGACATGTTTCACAACTTCCTACAAATTTCTTCACCGAGGATTTCAATCCTGGCCACCAAAAATACTTTGCCAATCTACTATGGGTTTTGCAAACTCCAAAATGACCAGAAAAGGAATCCTCATGAGCTAAACTAAGACATCATTCTGATATTTTGAAGGTACCACAATCTGTTCTACCCGAGAGGTTTGGTTCAAGCCGTGATCCACAGGACGACTAACTCTATACAACAAACCTCTAATCACACAGAACCTTGGTTTAGTTAAATCATCCGTACCTCCTAATTCATAATTTGAATTCAGCCTTCTGAGCTTCAATAAAGCTTACAACGGTCACAATCTGGATTAAATATTTTATTCATAAAACTACTACTACTACTACTACTACCTACAGACCCGGGTCTCTCTACCTCTACCTCTAAACTACTAAAGTTTAAATTATCCTCATTCTGTAAGCCGGCAGCAGCCTTTGCAGAAGCTCAGTGTAATTGCCACAGGACTTGCAGTTACGGACACTATTGGAATAATTCATAACCTCGGGCATCCAACATATCATTTCCCAAAATGCCGTCAATACCAGGGATGGGAGCTTTTCTACCACTGCCAATTCTGTCACCTTGTGATACCCTGGGAGAATGCCTCTACCTCCACCAAAGGCGCAGAAACCACTGTATCAGGAAAACCCACCCAGCCCACCACATAATTTCCAGAATGCTCACCACATCCTTCAAAACCTTTGACAACACCAATGATCGAGCAGACCAGTGTCCCTTAAGAAGTTCACTCTGATAACTTTAACTATCAACCACCAAACTGCCAGGCCAAATATATCAAAAAAGTCACAAAGGAGAGCTAGTAGGCGATTGATTTATTTCACCTCCACTACCGCTAAACCTAACCCTTCCTTCAGTTTCCTGGGGAACTCTCACTTCAGTATTAGGGGTAGTTAGGGCATTGGCTATCAAAGATACGGGGACGTTTTGTTTACCTCCCCTTCCGTTTCCGCTGGAGATACCTCCTCCGGGCAGGACACCGAGCTTGCAAGTGCCCCTGCTCGTGACAAAAACCAAAAAGTTCCCCTATCTCTACCCAACATTATTAGAATTTTGGTTACTCTTGGAAAACACCCGAGTGTTTTCCTTCCACTCGTGTTATTTCCCTGGCTAGCTTCAAAACCTTTGGTTTTTTTTCTAAAGGGGGTTTATTGGATCTCCAATTATTGTTCGCCTGTCAGGCTGGGATTTAAAAGACTGATGGGCCAAAACTACTGTTACCTACACGGTGTGTTAAAATATATTCATCAGCTATCTGATTCGGCTTTACTTAAGTTACACGCTTTAACCTCCTCCAGGTGAATTCTAAGTTCCTTACTACTTTTTTTGTTTTTTTTAAATTCCTCAAGTAGCATCAGCTCCCTCAAGGAGGAGAAAGGAGACCACCTGACGACTCTTTACCACCCAGTCATCAAACTGCTCCTCCTTAAGACGGGCATACTCTACATAAGACATAGTATTGAGCTTCATAGAAGTTCGGAATTTCAGGCGATAAGCCTCAGGGACCAAGTCAATATGCCTTGAGAATCACGCCTTAACCTTACTATAATCTCTGGCTACACTCTCTTCCAAAGCATTATATTGGCGAATGGCCTTGCCTACTAACCTGCATTGAATTAGTACAGTCCCAACATCTCAGTGGGGGCCAAGACAACCTGTTGGCCACCCGCTCAAAAGCCTTAAAGAACTCCGGCACATTACCCTCATCAAACACGGCACCACTTCAATGCCGCACTCATGTTAAACCTATCGGAAGGGACCGGGTGGGAGTACTGTTAAAGTCAGGGTTACTCGCAACCTAGCCAAGTCTAAGTTAATTCTAGCCCATTGTTTCCAACTCATGGCGCCTCGCCCTCTCATTCTCTTCGAATTTTGTCCTTCAATAACTCTATTCGTTTACAAATTAGGCTAAGGTTCTCATTTTCAGGATTCGTCCACAGGTTGCAATGGCTCTGGCTCTACTCAACAAAGGGATTATTAGAGACTCCAGTTTTTACAGTTAAATTACCTGGACCAGTATAAATAACACCAGTACGACGGGTGGTCCTCAAATTAGTGATAGCCCAGGATTAACAACTAACCTCATCAACAGAATTCCTCATCATCAGAACTCAAACTAATCATATCCCTACCAAATCCTCACCCTCGGCTATACCACGAGCACCATCGCCTTAAACAGACAACAACAACTGATCCTTAGTGTCCGTTGGTCATAAAAGAAAACTAGTTTACACCAACGAGCACAACTCCTCAAATCTCTTTACTTAATATAGCAAAATATTTTTAAAACAGTCAACAGAGCCCAAAAATTCGGCTGGTCAAAAACAAAAATCCTCCATAATGAATGTCCTACGGGGGGGGAAAGTAAGGTAAGCAACAAAAAACCAAATTAAAAATTGCAACCTCCCAGAAGTTTTTGCTCCACAAAACAAACCCAAACTCTGTGCACACCTGCGTACGATCCTGCCACGGTCGCCAAATGTTACGACCCCTTTGGCCCGTAATACAGGTTCTTTATATTTCAATAATCACAGGGATCGTTAGCAGTAAGGAAAGTACACAGGGTATGAGGAATGTGGACACAAACACCAGAACAAATTAACAATATTTAATTACAAAATACCACTTAACACTAAATAAGCCTTGTGAGGAAACTTAACATTAAATATACAAAATACAAGGACTCCTAATACTGAAAGCTAACCCTAACAAAAAAAAAGTAAAGGAAAGGACATAACATGCCAAAGGCTCAAATAATACTACGGGCCCAATAATGAAAAAAACCACTAACCTATAATTATAAGATTGAAGGAAGACTAGAGAAAATAAAGACAGGAAAACCTTAAATCTCCTACCTAACAGTGTTTGGTACTAAACTTAAAACAAAATAATATCTGAGGGACAGTAAATACCCAATACCGACAACTCAATACACATACATATATATACAAAAATATAATTGATATTTAAATACGCAAATCCTCGCGTATAACGAAGTGCACAGGAGTTCACGAAGTTGCTTCAACCTCCCCAGCAGCTATACGGGGGAGCCCACAAAATTGTCCAGGTAGACCCAGGGTCCCGAGATAATTTCCGAGGACAACACAGATAATCACCTCTTACCCTTTGGGCATTGCCTCCCTACGAGCCTCCTCACGAGCCCTTAGCTCTCCTGGACAAGCAGCTGAGACGGACAGGACAGTGGTTGGCGTAACGTCTCCTACGTGGCGGGACAGCGACGACCACGTCTTCCGCCAAATCCTCCGGCGGGGGGAATCAGGAGTACAGGCGTCGCAAAGTGACGATAACCTGCGCTATCACAGCCGTGATCAAACTCCACAATGCACATATGCCGTAGATGGCTCAGCACATCTACGGAAAACCACTTCCAAGGGAAGTCCGTCGGAGGGAGTATTCCTCCAAAAAGGCGTGAGATAAATCTCCGGAGGCTGCCAACAAAGATCGTACGTCCAGAAGCTTATACAGGCCCGAACTATTTTCGGCCGGCCTCCACTCACAGCACTACAGTTCCATTCCAACTCGAAAACAAAATAAAAACAATCGTTTAACACGATAGTTAGGTAATTCACAACAAGAGGAGGAATCACTGAGCAAAAACACTGAACGTTACGTTAACGTAAAAAACAATACAGCTGCTGAACTAAATAAGAGAACACTTAAAACTAAGTTACAAGGCTGATTTAAGAAATAAACAATCAATAAATTACGTTAATTTGACAGTGACGCAAGATTTCCTTCATCAGCTTCGAGGTTAGAAACTCGGTTCCTTCACATGCTAGTCTGAAGGAGTATTAAGAGAATTAGAGGTCCTTTGAGAGAATGCGTCATGTGTCCTGAGAGAGAGAGAGATTTTATTTTACGTTATATTAACTGTCGTTATGTGTTCGTAGGGAATTTTGTTTGTCGTGGTTTCTTGAATTTTTTTTCCTTTCATTTCTTACCATTAATTGAGACTTTGCTATGTTCACAATTCTACATTTCTACAGAATGGTATTTTTTGACTGAATATGTTACTTTCTTATGGTGTTGTAGGGGGCGTTCAATTATCAGGATTATCTTAAAGGGGTTCTGAAATAATATATAATATGTAATTAAAAAATTAGAATCTATGTTTCTACTTTATGCACAGGTATGACGATTTCCTGAATTTTAATCGCAAGGATCCTTTTACAAATTTATCTCCGTGAGCGATTTAGATTTTCTTAAATGAGAGAGAGAGAGAGAGAGAGAGAGAGAGAGAGAGAGAGAGAGAGAGAGAGAGAGAGAGAGAGAGAGAAATATTATCGGTTATGGTTACTATATACATTATTACACCAGTGTTTTCCTGAACCTCTTTAATATCATTGATTCGCAGCTGCCATTCTCCCGTTTTATCTTCAAGCGATTGGTTTTATGCTCGCATTTCATGCAGGTCGTGAACCAACAAGCAAAACCATTACCTTGGGCTTACATTTCTTTGTTTACGTTTGACTTATACTTAGCCGTTGACGCGATGTAGAACAATTTGCAATTCCCTATCCCTTATAAATAACCCAACTTTTGCTTATGTTTCCATATTAAAGAGTTTGGCGAAATTTATGGCGGCTGACGTGATTTGCAGATTTTTATGTATTAATATGATTCGTAAGTTGAGGGGAGAGAGAGAGAGAGAGAGAGAGAGAGAGTGCCCACATTCTAGGATTGAAGCGGAACTGTGTCCTGGCGAGAGCGTAGTCGTGAATTCGGATGTCACAAAAAAGAGAAAAATTGGGGAAAATCCATCGGACCCCTAAAGGAAGCTTCTAATTTAGAGAAAATTTAAGAAATGAATGCTTTGGCTTACTTGAGGTACGTTACTACTGTCCTTAAAGCAACAGCTTGCTAATAGATATTAACATTTTATGTTGGAGCCAACAGAGTAGTAATTTAATTTAAAATTATCATTTACATTGCCCTGGATCGAAGCGTCTTCTATCTAGGCCCTAGGGTATTAGCATGTCTAGGCTAGGTAAGGTTACTATAAATAAACCAAGGTTAAATCATGATAGGTTATAGCTTTTTGAAGTTTGTTTGAAGCAAGATTTTAAGGGACGCTCGTCGTGGTGGTTGGTATCCATTTTAATAAATTAGATAGCTGCTAAGGACTGCCTTTAAAGTTGAACTAGAAACGCAAATGGTAGTTGTGAAAATAACGCGATGCCGTAGATGTGCGCTATTATTACAGTTGAAAGCACTATTTGAATGTTTCTCTTTTTAAAGTTGTGTCTTTTTCCAACTACATTTTTGTCCATCGTTCCTTTTCTCCACCTGCCTTTTCATTTCACCGATCACTTTCATCACTTCCCTCCCTAGTGTCTTTTCAACATTTTCGCTCTCATTTTCTGACGCGGGCTTTTCATCTCCCTCACTTTCAGCTCTCGCATTCTTTTGTGTTCCCTCCTCCCCCACAATACAGTTTATGTCACGCTTAAGGGAATATGCATTGCAATTGCCTCAATTTCTCAGCTGGATGACACTGCGTCAGCAAGTATAGCTTGCTGACGGCTGCCTGCCCGCCGGGGGTTGGTGTGGTTGGGTGTGGTGGGGGGGGGGGGTTGTGTTTGAGGTAGCTGGATGACACTGTTGAAAAAGAATCGGTAGCGTTTAATAATGACGAATTTCCTCTAGCGGTATTAAGAGAATTTGATATTATTTTGTCTTGTTTTCTTTTGTAAGAGAAGAATTTTGGATCTAAATTTAGAGTTTTTCCATCCCTTTTGTCTATGTAATTATTTTTGTATTTACTTAATATGGGGCACCTCAGTGGCGTGGTCGGTATGGTTTTGGCCCGCCACCACAGTGGGCCGCGAGTTCGTTTCTCGGACATTCCACTGAGGTATGAGAGATGTGTATTTCTGGTAATAGAAGTTTACTCTCAACGTGGTTCAGAGGTCGCGTAAAAGCCGTTGGTCCCGTTGCTGAATAACCACTGGTTCCATGGAACATAAAAACGCCATACAAACTTATTTATGTGAATTGGAACTTTACCTGTTCATTTGTTTAGTCGTTACAACTCTACTTTAATCTTGTAAAATATTGTCTATTACAATTTCTCATCGACATACCAAGTATACCCTATTTATAAACATTTTTTTTAAAGTTCATAAAAAAAAATCAAAAATCCTCGATTTCTGACACCCTTGAGTGGCAATTTATTTCACGGCTTGTTTCCTTCCTTTAGCCGCTCGATGGTTGGAAAAAAAGTTTTTTTCCCCAATTTTTCCTTGGCATCCGAGGATAATCCTCCAATTTTTTGGAAATAATCTTTCCCCTCTGACGGAGGATTTTGGGATCTTTGAAATACTTCCACAGTAGTCTCCTAAAGTCATAAATAAAGGTCGGAATCATTGCAAAAGGCATTCATTTATTCAATTTTTAAAATGTGTCGTAAATGTTTGTTGATAAAGGCAGCCTTGTCCCAACACGAGCTCTTGGTGCTTTGGAAGCTTCATTAAAAAAGTGTATATATATATATATATATATATATATATATATATATATATATATATATATATATATATATATATATAATAATAATAATAAATAATAATAATATAAGGTATCAAACAACGACACACGAAGAAACACCGACGAAGTAACAGAGAGGTCGGAATGGGTAGAAAAGATTAGACAATGGATGGAGCCAGATACAGAGAGAACAAGATCCCCTCCATGAAAGCCTACAACACCAAGAAATTAAGGGAGAAAAACAAGTGAGGTCATGAAATAATGGGCATAATACATACCACCAGTATCACAGAAACAAATAACTTGACATATGCAGGAGCAAGATTAGTAGCAGAACTGATGGGAATTCGAACAACAACACCACCAGCACAACCAACCCAACAGAAACCAAAACAGCAAACCTCCTTGGAAAAGGCGCCTGGAAAAGCAAATCATGGTGATGAGATCTGACTTGAGTAAACTGAAAGAGATGGCAGAAAAAAGGCTAAGAAGCAAGAAAACAAGGGAGGACCTCAACGAGAAATACAAAGTACAAGAGAGGGGACTAAACAACACAATAGAAGATGTAAAACAGAGGCTTAAGGCCAAAGCACATAAGATCCAACGGTACATGAACAGGAATAAGGGATACCAACAGAACAAACTATTCGGAACCAACCAGAAAAGACTATACAGCCAACTAAGAGAGGACGACAACCACCCAGAAATTCCTGAAGCCGAACCAAGTAAGAGACTCTGGGAAAACATATGGAGCAATCCGGTTATTCACACAACAAAACATGCAACATGGCTCCAGGAAGTCAAGGAAGAGGAAACAGGGAGAATAAAACAAAGATTCACAGAGATCACGACAGACACAGTCAGCACCAACTAAAGAAAATGCCAAACTGAAAGCCCCAGGTCCCGATGAAGTCCATGGATACTGGCTCAAAAACTTCAAGGCCCTACACCACGAATAGCAGAACAACTCCAGCATTGTATCCTCAAATCACCAAGCACCCAAATGGATGACCACAGAAGAACATCCTTAGTACAAAAAGAAAAAACAAGAGTAAGGGAAATATAGCCAGTAACTACAGGCTATCACCTGCCTACCAATAATGTGGAAGTTACTACAGGTATCATCAGGGGTTGAATGCTATACAACTACCTAGAGGAGACAAACACCATCCCCCACCAACAGAAAGGCTGCAGAAGGAAGTGTAGGGGCACAAAAGACCAGCTCCTGATAGACAAATGGTGAATGAAGAACAGTAAGAGAAGGAAAACCAACCTAAGCATGGCATGGATAGACCTATAAGAAAGCCTTCGACATGATACCACACACATGGCTAATAGAATGCCTGAAAATATATGGGGCAGAGGAAAATACCATCAGCTTCCTCAAAAATACAATGCGCAACTGGAATACAATACTCACCAAGCTCTGGAATAAGACTAGCAGAGGTTAATATCAGGAGAGGGGTCTTCCAGGGCGACTCACTGTCCCCCACTACTCTTCGTAGTAGCCATGATTCCCATGACAAAAGTACTACAGAAGATGGATGCCGGGTACCAACTCAAGAAAAGAGGTAACAGAATTAACCATCTGATGTTCATGGACGACATCAAGCTGTATGGTAAGAGCATCAAGGAAATAGATACCCTAATCCAGACTGTAAGGATTGTATCTGGGGACATCAGGATGGAGTTTGGAATAGAAAATGCGCCTTAGTCAACATACAAAAAGGCAAAGTAACGAGAACTGAAGGGATAGCTACCAGATGGAGCAACATCAACACATAGATGAGGACAGGATACAAATACCTGGGAATAATGGAAGGAGGAGATATAAAACACCAAGAGATGAAGGACACGATCAGGAAAGAATATATGCAGAGACTCAAGGCGATACTCAAGTCAAAACTCACGCCGGAAATATGATAAAAGCCATAAACACATGGCAGTGTCAGTAATCAGATACAGCGCAGGAATAGTGGAATGGACGAAGGCAGAACTCCGCACCATAGATCAGAAAAACCAGGAAACATATGACAATACACAAAGCACTACACCCAAGAGCAAATACGGACAGACTCTACACAAACACGAAAGGAAGGAGGGAGAGGACTACTAAGTATAGAGGACTGTGTCAACATCGAAAACAGAGCACTGGGGCAATATCTGAAAAACCAGTGAAGACGAGTAGCTAAAGAGTGCATGGGAAGAAGGACTAATAAAAGTAGACGAAGACCTAGAATTAAACAGAGAAACAGGAGAGACAGAGAAAGAACAGAGACTGAGGGGCACAACAAACCAATGCACGGACAATACATGAGACAGACTGAAGAACTAGCCAGCGATGACAATTGGCAATGGCTACAGAGGGGAGAGCTAAAGAAGGAAACTGAAGGAATGATAACAGCGGCACAAGATCAGGCCCTAAGAACCAGATGTTCAAAGTACGATAGACGGAAATAACATCTCTCCCATATGTAGGAAGTGCAATACGAAAAAGTGAAACCATAAACCACATAGCAAGCGAATGCCCGGCACTTCGCACAGAACCAGTAACAAAAAGAGGCATGATTCAGTGGCAAAAGCCCTCCTCTGGAGCCTGTGCAAGAAACATCAGCTACCTTGCAGTAATAAGTGGTACGAGCACCAACCTGAAGGAGTGATAGAAAACGATCAGGCAAAGATCCTCTGGGACTATGGGTATCAGAACGGATAGGGTGATACGTGCAACAGACCAGACGTGACGTTGATTGACAAAGTCAAGAAAAGAAAGTATCACTCATTGATGTCGCAATACCATGGGAACACACCAGAATTGAAAAGAGAAAGAGATGGAAAAATTGGATTAAGTATCAAGATCTGAAAAATAGAAATAAGAAGGATATGGGATATGCCCGTGGAAATCGTACCCATAATCATAGGGAGGGGGCAGCTAGGCACGATCCCAAGATCCCCCGAAAAGGAAAAAAAAATCTAGAAAAACTAGAAGGCTGAAGTAGCTCCAGGAACTCATGGCAGAAGAGTGTGATCCTAGAAACGGCACCACATAGTTAAGAAGAGTGATGGACTCCTAAAGGAGGCAGGATGCAAACCCGAACCCCACACTATAAATACCCCCCCCACCCAGTTCGAATTGGAGGACTGGTGATAGAGCAAAAAAAAAAAAAAAAAAAAAAAATAATAATAATAATGAAAGACAAGAGTAAGGGAAATATAGCCAGTAACTACAGGCCTATCACCTGCATACCAAATGTGGAATTTACTAACAAGTATCATAAGCGAAAGCTATACAACTACCTAGAGGATACAAACACCATCCCCCACCAACAGAAAGGCTGCAGAGGGAAGTGTAGGGGGGCACACAAAACCAGCTCCTGATAGACAAAATGGTAATGAGAACAGTAAGAGAAGGAAAACCAACCTAAGCATGGCATGGATAGACTATAAGAAAAGCCTTCGACATGGTACCACACACATTGGCTAATAGAATGCCTGAAAAAATATATTGGGGCAGAGGAAAAACACCATCAGCTTCCTCAAAAATACAATGTGCAACTGGAATAAACAATACTTACAAGCTCTTGGAATAAGACTAGCAGAGGTTAATATCAGGAGAGGGATCTTCCAGGGCGACTCACTGTCCCCACTACTCCTCGATGTAACCATGATTCCCATGACAAAAGTACTGCAGAAGATTGGATGCTTGGTACCAAACAAGAAAAAGAGGCAACAGATTAACCATCTGATTGTTCATGGACGACATCAAGCTGTATGGTAAGAGCATCAAGGAAATAGATACCCTAATTCATTCTGTAAAGATTGTATCTGGGGACATCAGGATGGAGTTTGGAATAGAAAAATGTGCCTGAGTTAACATACAAAAGGGGCAAAGTAACAAGGACTGAAGGGATAAAGCTACATGTGGGAACAACATCAAACACATAGATGAGACGGTATACAAATACCTGGGAATAATGGGAAGGAGGGGATATAAAACATCAAGAGATGAAGGACACGATCAGGGAAAGTATATATGCAGAGACTCAAGCGATACTCAAGTCAAACCTCAACGCCGGAAATATGATAAAAGCCATAAGCACATGGGCAGTGCCAGTAATCAGATACAGCACTGGAATAGTGGAATGGACGAAGTCAGAACTTTTGCAGCATAGACCAGAAAACGAGGAAACATATGACAATACACAAACCACTACACCCAAGAGCAAACACTGACAGACTATACATAACACGAAAGGAAGGAGGGAGAGGACTACCAGCATAGAGGACTGCGTCAATATCGAGAACAGAGCACTGGGGCAATATATGAAGACCAGTGAAGACGAGTGGCTTCAAGAGTGCATGGGAAGAAGGACTGATAAAAGTAGACGAAGACCCAGAAATATACAGAGACAGGAGAAAGATGAGCAGAAACGAGGACTGGCATAACAAACAATGCACGGACAATACATGAGACAGACGAAAAGAACTAGCAGCGATGACACGCGGCAATGGCTACTGAGGGAGAGCTCAAGAAAGGAAACAGAAGGCAATGATAACAGCGGCACAAGATCAGGCCCTAAGAACAGATATGTCCAAAGAACGATAGATGGAAATAACATCTCTCCCATATGTAGGAAGTGCAATAAGAAAAATGAAACCATAAACCACATAGCAAGCGAATGTCCAGCACTTTGCACAGAACCATTACAAATAGAGGCATGATTCAGTAGCAAAAGCCCCTCCACTGGAGCCTGTGCAAGAAACACCAGCTACATTGCAGTAATAAGTGGTACTAACACCAACCTGAAGGAGTGATAGAAAATGATCAGGCAAAGATCCTCTGGGACTATGGTATCAGAACAGATAGGGTGATACGTGCAAATAGACCAGACGTGACGTTGATTGACAAAATCAAGAAAAAAGTATCACTCATTGATGTCGCAATACCATGGGACACCAAAGTTGAAGAGAAAGAAAGGGAAAAAAATGGATAAGTATCAAGACTGAAAATAGAAATGAGAAAGGATATGGGATATGCCAGTGGAAATTGTACCCATGACCATAGAAACTCTAGGCACGATCCCAAGATTACTGAAAAGGAATCTGGAAAACTAGACGCTGAAGTAGTCCAGGACTCATGCAGAAGAGTGTGATCCTAGAAACGGCGCACATAGTAAGAAAAGTGATGGACTCCTAAGGAGGCAGGATGCAACCCGGAACCCCACACTATAAACACCACCCAGTCGAATTAGAGGACTGTGATAGAGCATTAAAAAAATGATAATATTATTATAATAATACTCTAAATGATACCTTTTTTAGTTTTTTCCAAAAAAAATTTTAAAAGAAAACTATTGTGCCGGCTCTGTCCGTTCGTCCGCCCTCTGATCTCAAAAACTACAGAGGCTAGAGGGCTGCAAATTGGTATGTAGATCATCCACTCTCCAGTCATCCACATACCAGATTACAAGCCCACAGCCATAGTAGTTTTTTTTTTTTCTATTTATTCAAGGATAAAGTTAGCCAGAATCGTACTTCTGGCAGCACTATAGGTACCAACAACATTTTAATCAAACTAACTTTTTAAATGCTGAATTTTTTCCTGCACATATAAGTAAAGATCAGTCTGAGACTTCCTCTTTGGTAATTCAGTTTCAGAAATACTTGAAACAGTTCATTAAAACTTCAGTTATTTAGGAATTTATCCTTTGTTATTTCGCCTATATGGAGGACTTTGTGAATATAATCGTCTTACAAAAATTCATGACTATATTGCTTCTGTCGTTATTCCATCCGTTGGAATCAGTTGATATAGTCATTAGTATTTATCGAATACTATGGGATTTCACCCACAAACACCATTAAAAATTAAAAAAGATAAAACAAGAATTGAAGATCAAACGTAAGAATGTTGTAAATGAAAAGCATCCTTTTTGGGAATTTGAGGTATTCAACACCAGTAGAATGTCCGTTAAAGTTTTATGTCCTCTGGAAATGGGAATCCGGAATTTGGAATGAGGAATTGCTCTGTAGGAATTCACTGTTCCTATCGGCCGAATATAGTACGTGTGCTGGGGAAAAGAGAAGGAAGCTTTTTACAAGCATCGGCGATTGAGAGAGAGAGAGAGAGAGAGAGAGAGAGAGAGAGAGAGAAGGAGAGGAGAGAGAGAGAGAGAGACTTAACAATAAAAGGAAGGCGATCCTTTTCATCTGAAGATAAACTGCAAAATTTTCATTCCATTTCTTTTTATTTTATTTATTTATTTATTTATTTATTTTTCATTGTACCTCACATAACCTTTTTCGAAAAGTTCCGTACTAACTTCCGTTATGGCATTGGGCAAAAATATTACATATTTTACGCGGTAATTCCAGATATTTTTTTCCTCGCTATCAGTGGTGAGAGCGGCATATATTTCATACGAAATCCTGGGAATCCCTTTGGAATCTATGGCATCCAAACAACAAGGAAAGCATTTTTAAAAATCTTGCTCAGTCAATAATGGAGGCAGGAACACTATTCCAGCAGAATTCTGCAGAAAGAGGAATCATTTTCTTTCATAACACTAGATAAAGTCTTGCAAAATTGAAAACTGGTTTATATGATAGAATTTTATATAAGGGACAAACGAAGGGTAAAATTTAATGATGGAGGGTTGTATATAATCATACCAAATTGAAAGTGGAAGTAGGAAGGAAATCAGTTTAACTTAACACATCTGCTACAAAATGTTTTTCATTTCGTACAAATTTTTGTTCCTAAAAGATGATTAGGCAGATTTATTTGCAGATTTATCTGTATCCTTTTAAAATAGCAAACAGGGAATGTAATAGTCGCACTGAAGGGATAACAAAAGCTATTCCAAAAGCACAAGTTTAGTCGAAACTAAAAAGCAATTCAGAAGGGAACGAAACAGTGTTAATTAAACCCTTTGATGATGCCTCTGTGTGATGGCTCTTCGCCACAGGTCAGTGACCAATGGACTCATTTTCTTGCTTTTCAGGAATCCTGAAAAAGACTGATCATGGATTGTACAGAGTGCTTGTGGCCTGGAATGGGCCTTCAGTCTGTAGGTTTAAAGCGACGGAAAGAACTTTGAGTAGAGCTTGACAACGGATAAAAAAAGTTAGAAGTTTATGGAAAGTGTAAAAAAATAAATAAACGATTTAAGAATAATATTGAGGATAGCTTACGAAAGTATGATAAAAGGTAAACATTATAAAAGAAAATTTATATAACGAAGGAGGAAAAATCGTTCAAAATTACGTGAAAAATGGAATGACAGTATCCTGGCCGTGTGTTCGTGTTACAGAATCAATCTCTCTCTCTCTCTCTCTCTCTCTCTCTCTCTCTCTCTCTCTCTCTCTTTTAAACACGTGTTGAGTGATGTGGACCTGAATCCTAATCCATTTGGCAACGATTCCCGAGGAACTCCACATAAGCCACTTCTCAGAGGCAGCGGAAATTTGTCTTAAGAATCTGGCTTATGTGCTGGCGCGTATGCAAATAGAAATTCTGGTGCAGTGTATCATCTCCTCCTCCTCCTCCTCCTCCTCCTCCTCCTCCACGCAGTCGTGGGAGTTATGGTGAACGAAATCTAATACACCGCAGTAGGTTCTCGGTTGGGAAGTTGGTCAGAATATTCAAGTCTGATGAGAAACAACTGGATGTTAGATGTTGAATTTAACGTTTAATATTCCTGTAGCAAAAGTATTTGTGTCGATACAGTATTGCAGGAAATATTCTTTAACTTTTCTGAGAAATATATGATTGGATAAAAAGCCTAAAAAGACAGCTACAGCCTGTATTAATTCAATATTTGGTAATTAAGTTTTTTTTTTCGTAACTAAGGTTTTGGAAGCTTTTCGCAAAAATAGCTAATTATTGGTTTCAAGTTCTCTACTCATTTGACACTGAAAACGAACAATTAGGACTAGGGATGTGCCCAAGTATCGGTATTGTATCGGTATCGGTAGTATCGAATAGTTTTTTGTGTTATCAGTATCGGTGAATTTCTGGCCGATACCAGCCGATATTTTTGTCATTAGTATAGGGGAAGGAATTTAAAACCCTTTCAGGCTTTGTAAAATGTATATATTAATTAGCAAAGCCCACCAAACAAACTATATATCATTGCATATAGCTTCGTTGTTTATCTTTAATACTGTACAGAGTATTTAACCATTTATTATTGTAATTCTTATTTTAATTAACTATGGTAGTGTCTATCTCTATCAGCAGGTAACAATATATATTCTCCTAAATTACAGTAATATGGAGGTAACAGATATCGGTATCGGTATCGGCCAAAAATTTGGTATCGGTGCATCCCTAAGTACGACTAAAGCTAATTAGCTTTAGCATTTAGCAATTCTTTGCGGATGATGTAATTGGTCAATTTTCCGCTGGCTAGTACAGTTGGTAACATGCTGGTCTCGTAATCTTGTGGGCCGGTGTTCGTCTCCCATCAGGGGCGAGCAAGCGAGCTGTCTACCAGCATTGTTACCACCACGAGTGACGTCATGATGGGGAGTTGGGTTACCTGTCTGACGTACTCCCGAGAAGCAATAGCTTGGCGTAAAACTGAAACTGATGACTTTGACTTTGACTTTTTGTTCTGTCAAGGGAGAATTGCGTTTTTGAATATAAGATTAACCCCCGGCTGCGATTGCACGTTCTTTCATTATAGAAATGTGATCGAGTTTCATGCTGTAAACGGAAAAAGGCGAATTATTACATTAGAGTACATGGTAAAGGTGATGCTATGAATAAACCTTGGACTGACTATGATTATGACGTTTTTTTAGAGATAAACCTGTGAAAAATTGGGTGGAATTAAATAGTAAAGTATTGAGAACATGAAAACTTATTTGTTCCGGTTTTGAAATTTCCGCGAATACTCAATGTTTTACGATTAATTTTACTCACACACACACACACACACGGAGAGAGAGAGAGAGAGAGAGAGAGAGAGAGAGAGAGAGAGAGAGAGAGAGAGAGAGATGGTATAGTTAAGTAATCCCACTGAATAGACCTTGAACTGGCAATGATTAGGACGTTTTTATAGAGGTAAACCTTGGCAAAATTGAATGGAATCAATAAAGTAATGAGAAAATGAAGATTAATTTGTTCAGATTTTAAACTTTCCGTCATTACCCAATGTTTTTATGATTAATTTTATACACACACACCACACACACACACACACACACAGAGAGAGAGAGAGAGAGAGAGAGAGAGAGAGAGAGAGAGAGAGAGAGAGAGAGAGAGAGAGATGGTATAGTTATCTAATCCCATCTCTCTTGCAATAATCAATGTGGTTTAGACTGAAGGTTTGGTTTAACTATGCATATGAAGTAAATGTAAATTAATCAAGTTCTAATACTCACATTTAGATAAATGCTTTGCAAAAAAAATGCTATATGATAATAAAAAGAGGGAGCTACCCGTACCCGATGCATCAAGCATCAGCAAATTAGGTTACAGCCAAATGCAGTAAAGATATTATGAAATAGATTTCTTTACAAAGAAGCCTGAATAAAATAGACCAGTTTGACCCCAGCTCTTAGTACCCAGTATCTGATTAAGAGGTCGTACCTACATATTATTTGATTAAGAGGTCGTACCCATTATCTGATTAAGAGGTCGTACCAATTATCTGATTAAGAGGTCATACCCATTATCTGATTAAGGAGTCGTACCAATTATCTGATTAAGAGGTCGTGCCCATTATCTGATTAAGAGGTCGTACCCATTATCTGATTAAGAGGTCGTACCCATTATCTGATTAAGAGGTCGTACCCATTATCTGATTAAGAGGTCGTACCCATTATCTGATTAAGAGGTCGGCTGAAACGACCACCCGCCTTTACTGTCTGGTTCGGCTGAACCAGCCATGAACAGGGGGCGATGACACTGCAAGATGGAATTGCAAGACATTCCCTTCCAATGCAGAATTCGCACTCGCTCTTCAACCTGTCCAAAGAGGCACATAATCCAGGATAAACTTCAATAAAAGATGTACAATTTGGGGTTCCGGGTTTTGAGGTAGAGGTTTCAGTCAAATCGTTACCAGAAAGTAATACTAAACGCAGTGACAGATGAAGGAATTTTTTTTTCCATCCAGTATGAAAATAAGTGACGCTTCGTATATGGTGTAAATATTATAGAAAAATCGTAGAAAATTACCATTGTTGCCTTGACATTGCCTGCAGTTCATGAAAGACTGTATACTTTTTTCCTATTTCTTAGTAAATGCTCTCTTTTATTTTATCATTCCTCAGTGGTAGGAATGTAGAGTTGATTTTTATGTGTTTCGAGCAGTTTGCTACAAAATAAAGCCAGAAAATTATTGATGCCCTTTGGATGATATAATAACGTAAACGAAACTTCACGCATTTCCTTGTGACCGAAAATATCTCTGATAGACTGAATGTTTCTGGAGAGGCCAATGACCAGATCTTTAATTCTCTTTGGAAGCCGAGGAACGCCTCCCGTCATAACCGAATTTATTCCTTTAAAGACCAAAGTAGTGGTTGCAATTTCCTTTAGAAAGATTCCGTTAGGTACGCGAATTATGTAGCAGAAGGGAAGGAATAATGTATTTTACCATGTAACCTTCTTTCATTCATTGACCCTCACAAACCGGCCGCCACTTTTTTAGCATTCACTATTTTATTTTCCATCTTCGCAACGTCTTAGCGTCACGTTCAGACATCACAAGATTTTTTTTTACCTTTCTTCATGATGAATAAGAAGAGATAACAATAACAGTCGGGAAATGATTTGAATATTTATCCATCCATCCTTTTACATGGCTTCACAATAATCACCTCTTTTGAAAAAAAAGAGGGACTTTAATCAAATAAATGAAAGCCATCTTTCTTTTTTTATTCGGAAATCATGTGCAGAATCAAGAGGGGTAGTTGGTAGAAGCAGAACGAAAGACTGCGACAGATATCCAGGGAATGTGAGACGAATGCAAGCACATGCATGCAGGATGAGGTTACGCATCAGGGAGCAGAGAGATATTGGCTTCCGAAAAAAAAAAAAAAAAAAAAAACTTAATTTCATTTCTTATTCTTCAAAGGTTGAAATGACAATCCTAAAGACTCGACAAAATAAAGGTGAATATGTCGTAAATTCTTAATCCTTCGACTTTTGTCATAAATTCATGTTTCTTCGGTATGGGTGACATAAAAAAAGAATGGATGTATATAAAGAACCTTTGCCGAGATGAAGAGGATTCGATTTGTTAGGAATTCATGCAGGGGATCTCGGATTTATGGGCTTTGCTCACCGCCTTGAATTGCGGATTAGGTTGTAATGCAGAATTTTTATTTTTTCATTTTTTGATACTTGCGATATGTCACTCATTCATGCAAACTAACTATCGTTTTTTAGAATTATAATTATTAAGTAGAATACTTATAACATATAATATATATATATATATATATATATATTATATATATATACATATATGTATATATATATATATATAATGATATATATTATAATGTATTCTACATATATATATATAATATATATATATATATATATATATATATTATATATATATATATATAATAATGTATTCTACTTAATAATTATAAATTCTAAAAAACGATAGTTAGTTTTGCATGAATGAGTGACATATCGCAAGTATCAAAAAATGAAAAAATAAAAATTCTGTATTACAACCTTATCCGCAATTCAAGGCGCGAGCAAAGCCCATAAATCCGAGATCCCCTGCATGAATTACCGTATTGGACAATATTTAACCCAACCTGAGAGTTAAAAGGGAATGTATATAAATTATTTAGAGGGCAATGATATATACCAAAACATGTAATTTCTAATACAAGTAATTAGGTAAACCAAAGCATTCCCTTTTAACTCTCAGGTTGGGTTAAATATTGTCCAATACGGTTATTGAGTGAAACCTAAACATTATTAGGATTCTCTGTTAAATAAAATGGTTAAATTCCAACCCCTCTGTTTTGTGACATTCCATTCCAGTGACCGAAAGAAAGATTTGATATTTATGTCATATATCCGAAAAGGACTCGGATTTACGTTAGCTGAAAGAATCCGAAACAGATATTGTAAAATATTTGCAATTAGAGTTTTGAATAGAAATATGTCCTATACAAAAATAATTTCAACGGAAGGGGGGCGTATTTGTAACTGGAGAAGTCCCGTTTTTTGTTTTGCATTGAGTGGAAGCAGCGGAAGACTCTTTCAAAAGCAAGGCAGAGCTGAGGGCTCTTTTGCAGTCGCTTGATTTTTTTTTCAAAATGCATTTCTCCTTTTAACTGCAACCGGATGCCAAAAAGGTAGGGAAACTGCATTTTCGTTATTGATAGTTTCTTCCGTTTCATCATTTTTGTAATATTAAGGTCCTGGAAATAAGATCGAATTTTTATTTTATTTTTTCACTGATAAAATCCCCATTCATTTATTTTTCGTATTCATGTATTTTTTTTAATATCAAAGGCCTAGTGAAAGACGAAAAACGGTCAATGAATGTTTCACCGGGAAATCCCCATTGAATTTTTTTTATTCCAGCATTTTTGTAACATTAAGGAGCTTGTAATAAAAATAGAAAAAATAATTTTTGGCTGGTGAAGTAGTTAGTCAATTTGCATTGTTGAAAATGTTAATTCACGTTTAGGTTACGCAGTATGGTCTTTATAATTTCAATGGAAAGTTACATATTACATATGATATAAGAAGAAAGTATCCCCACATACTTTTGCGTAACCATACGCCGTTATATATTTTGTATTTTAGGTAATCCATTATGGTTTTTAAACATTACAGTAAAAAGTAAGCTATTAAATCTTATGAGAGATTGGTTCCTGAACAAACAAATAAAAATGAAAAACAATGTATCTTCGTATTCTTTCGCGTAATCAGGAAGAAAACTATTCATTTGGCCTGCAATGGAAAATACCCTTATGCATCAACGTAAGATGAATACTCATTCCTGCAAAAACTAAATATAGAAGAATAATGCCGAGCTTATAAGAGGGAATGACAAAATGCCAATACAGATTTCTGGGAAATAGAAGGGAACTTTAAAGGGATGAAAATGTTCTGGAATTACTTTGATGTGTCAACCTGGAACATATTCCAATTAAAGTTTCATAGTGTTTACTGATCTGGTATGAGCAAACGGCACCTGGTTTATTCAGTGTCGAACAGTTAATATTGTTATATATATATATATATATATATATATATATATATATATATATATATATATATATATATATATATATATATATATATATATATATATATATACAATATTAACTGTTCGACACTGAATAAACCAGGTGCCGTTTTGCTCATACCAGATCAGTAAACACTATGAAACTTTAATTGGAATATGTTCCAATTAATTATAACTTATATATAATTATAATTAATATTTATATATATAATATATTATATTATATTATATATATATATATATATATTATATATATATATATAATTATAATTATAATTAATTAATTACCCAAAGATCTCGCATTCTATCTACTTTACAAACACACACATATACATATATGTGTATTTATATTTTTGTGTGTATGTATATAAAATATTTAAGGGGGAAACAGACACAGATAGATGAATTTAATCCATCACCGAAAACAAACTCTTCGCTTTGTTCCAAATTCCCCAAAATCCAACTTCATGTCAGACTCCTCATCATACAGAAGTCTCTCACATGAAGATTAAAAAAAAAGATAACCCACGGCTTTTTTGTAGGCGCCATTACTTGAACAGTTCATAAAAGCCTTCGGTGTTTCTGAGCTAAGTAAACGAAGTTTGTTGGTTCGGCCAAATTTGTTTAATACCTTTGCACAATGTAATGTAAATGCGAGGCAAGTCGGGGAGAGAGAGAGAGAGAGAGAGAGAGAGAGAGAGAGAGAGCAAGCGTGAACGAATTAATGGTAGGCGAATAATTCGTTCATAAATCATTTGACTTCATATTCTGAATAACCATTTTGGTTTTAACATTAATCGGATTACTGTCGTAAGCATTGATGTTTAATTAAAACACCAATGTTTCTAGCGGGTTATTGTAGTTTTTTACTCATGAACTAAATAACGTATATTAATTTTTTTTTTGTCCCTTTATTTTTTTTGCTAAGATGGTTTAAAAAAAAAACAAAAAAAAAGGATTTTTTGTTAGTATACAGTTCAAGGTAGAGAAGTAATTTAGATTACTTTTCGGCTATACTACATTCATTTGTTTTGCTGTTATAATTACAAGTATAATAAAAAAAATCTTTTCACTGTTATTATAGAATGGCATAATATTTTGCAAATACACATCTCTTTTACTTTACTATAAAATCATGTAAATAATCACAAGAAGTTAATACTGTTAAATAACAAGAAATAAATACCTTTCTTGTTAGTTTTGCAAATACTTTGTTATAAATTCATGTGAGAAGTACCGATAAATGACGAGAAATAAATGCTGAATAAATCACAAGAAATGAATACCTTTCACTTTAGCAAATACTTGTCTCTTTCACTTTGTTATGAAATCCTGTGAAAAGGACGATAAATGACGAGAAATAAATGCTGATAAATCACAAGAAATGAATACCTTTCACATTACTTTGCAAACACAAGTCTCCCTCGAAGGGAAGCACCGGTTAATCCGTAAAGTCTCCATTCAGCAACTCACTGGTTACCCTGACACACTGCATCAGACGAGAACGTCCAGAATCTCGTTGTGTCTCGCACCAGTTTCCCCCAAGTTCGAACTCTGTAACCTGTTTCCTCTGCATCTTGGGTCGTCTGTCTGAAGTCCCGGGATGTAGTTGACAGCATCCGTCGCTGCCTCTGATGCGGTTGTTTCCCAAGGAGAGAAATGGCGCCCGTGTGACTTCAATCTACTATTATTAGTCTAGCGTTTACTTCGTGTTTTATATCTGTGATGCAGTTATTTGGTCGAAATTTCGTATTTGTTTGTTGTTATGTGTATTTCTATATGTTTAGTGCGTTTTGTAGCATATAATCATTAGGAAATAATTTATGTTTATGGAAATGTTTCTGAGCATATGTTTTTCCCGTTTTTATTTTACTCCTAATTTGCACGGGTGCTTTTTGTATGGAGGTTAGAATTGAACAAATGGAAGAGTATATTTCTTTGGAGCTTATAATTAAACAAGTGGAAAGTAGATTTCTGTTGAGCTTAGAATTAAACAAATGGAAAGTATATTTCTTTGGAGCTTAGAATTAAACAAAACGAACAGTAAATTTCTTTTGAGTCATAATTGAACCAATGGAACAATAGATTTCTTTGGAGCTTAGAATTAAACAAATGGAAAGTAGATTCCTATGGAGCTGAGCTTAGAATTAAACAAATGGAAAGTATATTTCTTTGGAGCTTAGAATTAAACAAAACGAACAGTAAATTTCTTTTGAGTTATAATTGAACCAATGGAACAATAGATTTCTTTGGAGCTTAGAATTAAACAAATAGAAAGTAGATTTCTTTGGAGCTGAGCTTAGAATTAAACAAATGGAAAGTGTATTTCTTTGGAGCTTAGAATTAAACAAATGGAAAATAGGTTTCTTTGGAGCTTAAAATTAAACAAATGGAAAGTAGATTTCTTTGGAGCTTAGAATTAAACAAATGGAAACTAGATTTCTTTGGAGCTTAGAATTAAACAAATGGAACAGTAAATTTCTTTTGAGTTTATAATTGAACCAATGGAACCATCGATTTCTTTGGAGCTTGGAATTAAACAAATAGAAAGTAGCTTTCTTTGGAGCTAAGAATAGGTATATTTGTGTGCTAAATTTTGAGATTCGTAACAACCACAAATCCAACGAGAATTCACAAACAGAACATTGCATTATTTCCCTTGATGTGGAAGTCTTCATCCTCTCACAAATGCAAAGTCATTCTTTCACGCAGGTGTTGAGGTTGCTTGCATATTGAATGAGCTTTACTCGAGCAAGTGAATTAATTATCCTTTGATGAGAAGCGTGAAGAATTGACAAGCAGTAGCTGACGCTGCCAACTGGAGGAATTGGTGCACGATGAATTAAATGAGGGAAATCGGCCTCGACTTTACTTAGCAACAGTGATTCGAGTCGTAGCTATTAGTTATAGAGAAATTAGAATTCGTAGACTAATTAACTATATATATATATATATATATATATATATATATATATCTATATATAGTATATATATATATATATATATATATATGTGTGTGCGTGTGTGTGTGTGTGAGTGTGTGTGCGTGTGCGTGTGTGTGCGTGTGTTTCATGTCTTCAGCGAGTAGTAGGCTACTTCCCGAAGTAACGACAATTCATATCGAATATCGAACGCCACCTTCAAGACCAAACAGTCAATTTGAAACTCGGGTTATTTTGACCTGCATCGTCGCAAGTGACGGAGGCTGACGCGTGATTGGCGTGTCTCCTTCAGGAGGATGTACTCCGGAGGGTGTCGAGGTGAAAGTTGAACGTAGTGAACGTAACGTCAGCTCGACGTTCATTTGTTTTTTAGAAGTATGGAACAACAAGAGAGTTCGCGCTGCGGTCAGAATTCCAACAAGATATTTCGACGGGTCCCAGCGCCAGGTATTGAATACGAAAACAAAGAAACTCATCGCAGATGGGCAGAATTATATATTTCCGTTGGCACTTATCGGGGAGGGACTGATATCGAATGCAATAATTGCTACTTCGGTGTATCAAAGCGTTGTGCTAGATACATCAATATTGTGGAGGGCTATGATTTTCAACCTCCGGTATGGTCCCTTTTCTCGCGAATTTCAAATGGTTGCCTCTGCAAGTAGATATAATTTTCTAATAAAGCAAGGATTTAAATGTTGGAATACTATATACATGCATTATGAAACAGCCATGTCTTAAGATCAAAGGGTTTATCGGAATGGTCGGGAATCCATCGGAAAACGACGTTTGTTTCTGGAAGATTTAAGTGTCATTCATTTGGAACCAATGACGCTCATAGTGTTGCTTCAGCTGGAGTTCCAAGAAAGTGGACACAAGCAAATTGCTTGACTGGACAGTTGCTCTAATATGACTTGTAAAGAGAGTCTAAAATTACACGACAAGCAAGGGAGAACTAGAAAATATTTATCATGCGGTTTTAAGAGTGTTTTGGCAGTAATAAGTCCGTCGGTAATTTTCAGGTTTATTTTTTTAGCAATTTTTGTTTTTATTTTTTATAGTAATTCAAGTTGAAC
Organism: Macrobrachium nipponense; assembly: GCF_015104395.2. NCBI lineage: Eukaryota > Metazoa > Arthropoda > Malacostraca > Decapoda > Palaemonidae > Macrobrachium > Macrobrachium nipponense. The sequence continues at coordinate 17,849,456 of NC_087209.1, read as the reverse complement.
TGGACTATTTATCCAGATCCAAGACAATCCCCTTCCCGTAAATAGAGGACATTCCCCAAAATGTAGCCATCTAGATAGGAATCTTATCCTGAATATTCACTTGATTTGACGAAAATCACAGACAGCTCTTTTGGACTCTGTAACGCTCACGAGTCCCTTTATATAAATACTCCAGAGCCGTTGGGTTAAGAAATAACGGGAACATTTATCCCAAATCTTTGCAGATTTGAAGTGCATTTGTTTAGCTTAGCAAACTCATGTGAGTAATTACTTTCGGCTTTCGTGTGTGACATGGAACATGGAAAGCCAGATGCTACGTCCAATATACACACACACACACACACACACACACACACACACACACACACACACACACACACATATATATATATATATATATATATATATATACTATATATATATATATATATAGAGAGAGAGAGAGAGAGAAAGATTAAGAAACAGTGCAGCATTAGAGATTCACTTCAAGCGTTGAAAATCTGCCTTTTAGGAAAATGGAATGAATAGTTTCACAGATTGTGGGTTTGATGACCACCTCTGGATGACAGCAATTTTGATTAATCGGTCTACTATGATTATGAAAGAACTTCATGATAACAATTTTGATTAACGTTGTGCCATATGATACGAGACAACTTTATACAATTTACTTTTCTTATAAAAACAGACTTTATACAAAACTTTTGCATAGAGTCTTAACTAAATGCAAAATGCGCACTGCCCATCAAAGAGTAGGAATGAAATGGGACCATTTTTGACCTTTTTTATGGACTCCGTTACACAAAACGAAACCAAAATGTTTTATTTTGGAATTGTAGAGATGTCATAGGAATCATCGCACACATTATTTCGACTCCCAGTTGGTCTCAGACCCTGGAAAGATTCTCAACATGAACTTTATAATTTCTTGTATCAGTTCATAAAAAAAAAAATACATGGA
>NC_087209.1:17838495-17843495 GCF_015104395.2 Macrobrachium nipponense | reverse complement strand
GCACCTCGACCTCGACCTGGTTTAATAGACAGACAGGCGACGTTCTTTCGGGATTTGGACAGCGTTGTCATATTGTTTTCAGAATATGATTGATTATAAATGTAGTTAAGAATTGATTATATACGTAAGTATTCTTACATACATACACAAGTACGTCTACAAACACATAAATACATGCGTTGTCATTTGTTTTCCAAATATGATTTATTATAAACGTATGTAAGAATTTATTATATACGTATGTATTCTTACATACATACATACATACGTACGTCTACACACACATAGATACACGCGTTGATATATTGTTTGCCAAATATGATTGATTGTATACGTATGTAAGAATTTATTATATACGTAAGTACTCTTACATACATACCTCTACATATACACATATAGATACACGCACATACGTACATATGTATTTTCTGCTTATAAGTTCTCGTAGTCCAATTGTTAGAACGTCTGCATCACCATTTTGAAGTGTGGGGGTTATTGAATTTATATATCTTAGTTTCAATAAATCTCAACAATGTAAATTTGATTTCTATTAATACTGGGGCATGTTAATCCAGAGACTATTAAAGTTTCTCTAAAGACACGAAGCTTACCACTTTAATGACAGAAAAGTTTAACGAGATTCAAATTCGCGTTACTTGCACTATTATAGTTGCTATATTTTCCTTAAAGGGAATATTATATTAGTGGACGTCTGCTATCAGATCTTCACTGTTGAAATTTAGTCAGGGGAGGGGACTAAATGTACTTAATTATTTCAGTGACTGGATTTATAACCTTACCTGAGCGAAATGCGCAAGTCAGTGTACCTGTATAGAATTGTATGAGTCTGACTAATGCTGTCCTTATTTTACGTATTTTGGGATATAGTTATTATGCACTCACACACGTGCACGTATACAGAAATCTATAGGAGAGCGTTAGCTTACGTTAGCAATGCATTTGGCCTAACTCGGCCTGCAGCCCACCAGTTGATCCAGCAATAAGTGCAAGGCTCTGCTCTCTGTCACAAATCAGTGTGAAATAGTGGGTTTTGATATAAATGTATATCATAAATATGTGTGTATATATAGGTATACATACATATATCCATATAGCAACTATATATATATATATATATATATATATATATATATATATATATATATATATATATATATATATATATATATATATATATATATATATATATGTGTGTGTGTGTGTGTGTGTGTGTGTGTGTGTGTGTGTGTGTATTAGAAAAATAATAATCACTTGAAACTATAAATATTATTACTGGTGTATTGTAGGCTGCTATTCATTTGATTGTTTTCCACCTTATATAAGTTATTTTGAAGTCGGATTAGTGTGAACAGTAATTTTCGAAGACACCCAAATCTGATAGGAAACATTTTGGGAAAAATTGTTTGTTTCATGCCTTTGATGGGAAATAAAAGTAAGGAATATTGACCTCTATACCCTCCGTGATTAAATACCCCATCCCACCCATAGATTGCCTTTGCACCGGAAATGAAATTCAGACTTAATAGGATTTTTTTCGCTGCCGTCACCCCGATTCCTCTCTAAAGTACTGGCCGTTTTCAAAGCCTGCAGTCAATTGTAATTGGATGTTTTACCCTTTTTTTATTATCTTCTCATATTTCATTCTCAGTACTGGGTACCAATGAGTCAGCCTTCCGTTGTGATTTCAGAAAATCATCATTATATGCATTTTATATATATGCTAATATATTTATATTTGATCAACATTATATTCTAGTGTGTGTGTATGTGTGCATGCGTGTGTGTGAATATATATGTAATATAAACACACACACACACACACACACATATATATATACATATATATATATATATATATATATATATATATATATATATATATATATATATATAGTATATTGAGAGAGAGAAAGTATGACAGAAAATTATAATTTTGCTTCTTATTCGCAGGTAAAATGTGATTTCGTTTATTAAATCTTACATTGAAAACATGAGAATAGAGAACAAGCATGGTATTAAACCACTCAACATAGCTGAAGGGGCACACGAAAGTTCAACAGCTAGTAAATGAAACAAAATCTTTTATTAGCTGTTATGTTCCAACATTTTATTTTCATCATCCATCATCTGGCACCTGAGTGATACATTTTGGCCCGTGAATGTGCCAGATGTCTTTCAGGAGCCTTCTAATCTTAGCCAAGCCATTTATCATACTCCCTCTTCTGCCTGCTTCTTTATCAGGATTTCCTTTGATTTCCTTGCTCTTTATATTTGTGGTATTAATTAGTTCATCCAGCATTACACCTCACTGGACGAGTGGCTTGCGTCCTCGACTACCAATCTGGTTGCCTGAGTTCGCTCCCAGCTCCTGCCAGTGAAGAATCAGAGGAATTTATTTCTGGTGATTAGAAATTAATTTCTCCAAATAATGTTGTTCGGATCCCACAATAACCTGTAAGTCCCGTTGCTGAGTAACCAATTGGTCCCTAGCCACGTAAACAAAAATCTGATCCTTCGGCCCAGCCCTAGGAGAGCTGTTAATCAGCTCAGTGGTCTGGTCAATCTAAGATATACTTTTTACACAATCGTCCCATCCGTGGTTAAATGAAATCTCCCACGCTTATTAGCACACTGCTTTTCTTAATCGATAATGCCATTTTATGCCAAATATTCTTTTCAAAGCTTCATTCATCAATGATTTATGTCATACATTAGTAATGACCTCACTATTGTAACGTATATCTTTGTTTTGGTTAAAAAATATGTATCGTAGATAAAAACGTTGCCCGTTATTTTGTGTTATGATACTCAGCCGTGAAGCCAAATACAACGAAATGGCAACGAAGAGTTAAAAGATTCTCTCTCTCTCTCTCTCTCTCTCTCTCTCTCTCTCTCTCTCTCTCTCTCTCTCTCTCTCTTGGGAGTGTGGGGTAGCCCTTATTAGATTATCATCTGGGGTTATAATTAGCTGAACCAAGATACTCAGTATAACATTGGGTAAGGTAATGGGAGTTCCATAAAATATACAGTTCTTTAATTATGAATGGAATATGAAAATATTTCTTTGAGTTTCTCTCGTATGGTGCCGTAATTTACTTATAAATAAATATCTTTGCGGAGATTAATCTGATAAAATCTCATATATATAGATATTATATATATATATATATATATATATATATATATATATATATATATATATATATATATATATATATGAGATTTATCAGATTAATCTCCGCAAAGATATTTATTTATAAGTAAATTACGGCACCATACGAAAGAAACTCAACGAAATATTTCCATATTCCATTCATAATTAAGGAACTGTATATTTTTATGGAACTCCCATTACTTTAAAATAGTATAAGAATACTGACGCGAAGTCTCTTCTTAAATTTAAGGGGAGATTTTTGTAATACTTCAGTTAGTATTCAGTTAGTGTATGATTACATATACATACAAACACACACATACATATATATATATATATATATATATATATATATATATATATATATATATATATATATATATATATATGTGTGTGTGTGTGTGTGTGTGTGTGTGTGTTTGTATGTATATGTATTCATACACTAACTGAATACTACTGAAGTAATTACAAAAAACCTCCCCTTAAATTTAAGAAGAGATTCGTGTCAGTATTCATATACTATTTTAAATGCAAGTCTTGCAATTAATTTCAGGTATAAAGAATTTTTTTCGAAGTACTTTTTTGCTCTCTTCACGGGATGAAACTAAATTGCTCTTCAATGCAATTGTTTCATAAAATGGATAACTCTCTCGCAATTTACATGGAAAATGTGTACAACGTCACATATACTGCTGGAATGAAGCTCCGCTCTTAGTTGCCCTCATAGTTCAAGGGAACATTTGAATATTCATACGACGTTAACCGAGGCATTAAACCATATCAAATGTTGCCTTCAGCCGGTAGCTATTATATTTCATGGCTCGGTTATATAGTATATACGTACACTTTAGGTTGAGTTACGCCTTCCACTGTAATGTATCGCTATCCCGTCTCATATTGTTGGATGACATAAAGATTAATTCAGGAATTGGCAGTTTTTCGATGGGCTTTTATAAAGTTGATGCACACGAGTATTTTGGATCCTGAGGTGAACATTGAAAAAAAATTTAGAACACTCACATTCGAAGTGTTAATTTTCATTCTTAGGTCATTAATGAATGGTAAAGGAATAAAAGATGTTTTTCGATAGGCAAGAATTTGATGCATACCAGCGTTTTTGATCCATAGGTTAACATAAAAAAGATATTTAGAACTCTCATAATCGAAACGTATACTTGAATTCTCCGTTCACTAATGAATGCTAAAGAGACGTAGATGAAGCCACTATGCTCTTAATGTAGATTTAACCGTTTCTACATTGTTATGTTATATTAAATGTTGGACATTCATGTGATGTGAATTGCTCTCTCGGTAAACTGAATGCTTTGCTGATAGATTAATATCCTTCATCATGACTGATTCATTTATTTATCTGAAGTTTCATATAATAGTTATATTTGAGGCAGCTATTTCGAAGTAGATAAAATTCAACTAAATTTGGAACATAAGATTTCAAAACCTCAAATTTAATATATCGGAAGAGAAAGATGGAGAATTCCATGTTCACTTTATGTAGTTTACCATGTAATAATTGTATTGAAATAATTTTTTTTTTTAGTTCGTATCAATCCGTATGAATGTTATGGTTAGTCGTAATTTTATTTCAAAGTCTGGTGTATATACAAAAATAAACGTGATATACTTTCAGTGGTTTTTAGGAATATTATGATAGTTATATTTTCCTCTGTAGATAGTTAATATAAACATGCTATTAATGACGGCATATCCGCATATTTTAGGTTCACGTTTGTATTAGTTATAGTTCGTTGGTTGGTTGGCCTTATGCCATCACGGGCACTTGTCCCAAGGTGGCACCTAGTTTAGC
>NC_087209.1:17825995-17835995 GCF_015104395.2 Macrobrachium nipponense | reverse complement strand
ATATATATATATATATATATATATATATATAATATATTACTCCGGGAGAATAATGATGAAAATATACGTTAAAGTTATTCAAGACCTATGACTTCTTCAATTATGCTTAACTGAGTAAAATTATTCCAAGGCATTCCAATCTTTAATATATATATATATATATATATATATATATATAATATATATATATATATATATATATATATATATATATGTAATGCGTCTGTGGACTGAAGGAGACTTGCTGAGTCGTTCAGTAAAGTTCAACATAACGTTATCCCTATCCCCGTGGGAGGTATATTCCGCGTCAGAATACCTTCTTCAAAGAGGCTTTCCTTGCAACATTTTGTCGTTAAAGGGATTATTTGAGTAGTGCTAAATTCCTTCTGATTAGACTCCTCTTATGCTCTCTCTGACGCTGGTATCTTTAGATGGCTGAAAATATATGCAACATTGCATATGCAGACGAGTCAGACTGAGTTCATTAACTTATATATATATATATATAGTATATATATATAGTATATATATATATATATATATATATATATATATATATATATATATATATATATATATATATATATATATATATATATATATCTCTCTCTCGAGATTCAAATGTCCTTTAATATCTAATCGCTCTACCCCGGAATTAATATATATTCATATGTGTTTAACCGAGGGGGAATTTATTAAGCGATAATAGAATTGCCGGCCGACAGGCGCAAACCATCGACCTCTCAATTCCAGGCTGGCAGTGAAGCCTTAGCCAACCCCGCCACCGCAAGAGATATAAGTTTATGCCGCCTCCCATCTCAAATACCTGCTGCGCTCAGGTATTTTTTTTTTTTTTTTGGAGACTGCATCAAGCCCATCTCGTCCTCGGTAACGTGGTAGTGCTTTTGCCCGCGAGTTTGTCATTACATAAGTCATATCACATTACCGTGATTCATATACATATATCGAGCTACAAATGTCCTTTAATATCTAATACTATATATATATATATATATATATATATATATATATATATATATATATATATATATGTATGTATATATATATATATATATATATATATATATATATATATAGTATATATATATATATATATATATATATATATATATATATATATATATATATATATATATATTTAGTATTTTGTTTTATATATATATATCTATCTATATATATATATATATATATATATATATATATATATTATATATATATATATATATATATATATTTATATATATATATATATATATATATATATATATATATATATATATATATATATATATAATTTAATTTTCTACTTTTCATATCAGTAAACGACAGGGTTGGTGATTTTTATGATTACTTTGAAAAAAAAAATATTAAGATTATTTATTTTTTTATTATTTTTTTTATTTGTTAGATATTTTTTCAATCCTTTTTTTCCTGAAAATGTATTTTATGACAGAATTACTATTGATGTATCTTTCAGGTTTCCAGTTCTGGCCTAAAGTATGTACTTGCAATTTTTTTTATATCAATATGAATAGATGCAACGCAATTATGATTAAGTTTTTATTAACCTCCAAACCATATTTTTCAATTTGTTTGCTTTCAAATAAAAAGCAATAAAAAAATAAAAAATCAATGATTTAATGACTTGATTAAATTAGTTGGATTTAATCATTGCCAACTCTGGTAATTAAGCTTAGTATGATTCATATTTCTGGTAACTTTTCTTATCTGAGTCGTTATAACCATACCATATATGGGTTAGTAAATTAATAAAAAGCCTAAAAATATGCGCTGATCAATAAAAGAAATCTTTTTTATTAAAGAAATAAAACCCAAATACTATTTTTAACCCGAATTACGACTATCACGATTGTATAGCTTTATATATACTATATATATTATATATATATATATATATATATATATATATATATATATATATGTATATATATATATATATATATATATATATATATATATATATATATATATATATATATATATAGTATGTATGTATGTATTTACATATATTATATATATATAATATAAAATATATAAGGCTATATATATATATATACACTATATATAAAGATATAAAACCGTGGTAGTCGTAATTCGGGCTAACAATAGTATTTGGGGTTTCTATCTTTAATGAAAAAGATTTCCTCTATTGATCAACATATATTTTTAGGCTTTTTATTAATTTACTAACCCATATCTGGTCTGGTTTAGGTATTAAAAGGACTTAGATAAAAAAAAGGCTACTAGAAATATGAATTATTCAAACCTCGCGCTATTATTGATGTCATAAAAGACAGAAAATTATAAAGCTAACCCCAACAGTATGTAACCGGATACTTGTATACTTCTCGTGGTCAGGTCGGTAACGCGACCTCCTTCTGATACTCGGGATGTGGGTTCGAACCCTATTACGGAAGTCAGAATTGCTTCATATTCTTGCTTTTGGATCTCAGGCTTTGTAGTGACAAGCATATCCAAAAAGTGTGAAGAATTAGAGAGATTAAAAGGCCGTTGTTTCATGTTTAATATTTCCATTTTCCTTGTTTGGTTAATTATAGAATTAATTAAAATATCGTAAATCCACCATTCTGAAAAACAATTTATCCCAGTAGGGCAAACATCTGCCAAAGGCTCCCGCCGACGTAGTGGGGTAGTGCCGTCAGTGCATATCATGCGGTGTACTGTAGGCATTACTTAAGGTTCTTTGCAGCGTGCCTTCGGCCCCTAGCTGCAACCCCTTTCGTTCCTTTTACTGTACCTCCTTTCATATTCTCTTTCTTCCAACTCACTTTCCTTAACCCTTTCCTAACAAATGATTAATACTGCAACTGCGAGGTTTTCCTTCTGTTACGCCTTTCAAACCTCTCACTCTCATTTTCCGTTTCAGCCCTGAATGACTTCAAGGTCCCAGTGATTGGCCTGTGGCCTAAATTCTATATTCAGTTCAATCCAAACGTTTCCGTATATTTACATTAACAACAACAACAACATCAACAAAACATTGGGTGACCTGTTTATCAGGGAATAATTGGTTTCTCTTCTTACACCACAATGTATTGGACAAGTTATTGCCTCTTTACTCAAGAAATACTACGCAATAAATTCCCAGTCATGATGTTGCATCTTGTCAAACCATCGGTGTGTTGATAGTGCTCTCTCTCTCTCTCTCTCTCTCTCTCTCTCTCTCTCTCTCCGCAGTGTTCATGCAGAATATAAAACGCCTTATTTTATCTGGGAAGCATTTGATTACAGCATAGCTTTTTGCGTACTTGCCAATACCGATTTAAAATTCTGATTTGCTATTTTATTTCTACAGATTACAAAACAGATTAAATGTATTTTCATTTTGGTAGTGTGTGTCTTGTTATCTTAAAAAAGAAACATTTTAGCAACTGCTTTTTTCGTCGACGTTTAAGATTGGCGCATTACGTATCGTGATACTGATTAAACTAACGAAAAGCATCGTAAACTGTAAACGGAGAGGGCGTTTGCTGTGACCATCGAAATGTTGACATCGAAATTTATTGTTTTTGAGGTTGTTATTATTATTATTATTATTATTATTATTATTATTATTATTATTATTATTATTATTATTATTATTATTTGCTTCGGATATAACTAAAGGGAAACATTTTAGTAGTTTATCTTTATGTGTTCCTATCATAACTGTTTTAGCATGGCTCATCATTTCGTCCGAAATGCTATAATGCCATTAGAGTACGTTACCTGGTGCACTGTAGGCATTACTAAATGTTTATTTCGGCGTCCTTTAGACTCCAGCTGCATCCACTTTTTAGCCTATTACTCCACCTCGATTTCCGCTTCCTGTCTTTCTGTCTTGCTATCCAACTTCTCTAACTTTTCACAGTGTAACTAGTTTTCTCCAGGTATCACCTTTAGATCATTGCGCTCACCTGCTTTTAGTACCTTTATGTCTTTTGACTCGCTGTCCAACTGCTCTAACTCCCTCTTTTCACTGCCTATAGTGCTTGTCTTGATAGTCTAAATTTCATAGAAATCAAATGAAGTATATCGCTTCTTTTTATTGTGTGCAACTTTTTTTTGTTTTTTATTCTATTTTTTTCCTTTTTTTTATATAGTAAGTTAGAGTAAACTGAAGGAAGAAGTTGTTTTACGCTAAGTAAAATACCTTTGGCCCATTTTTCAAAGGATGTCAGTTTGACCTTGGTGAATAATGGCTGTGACCTCCAATATTCGTTAACATGCAATGCAAATGCAGTGCATCAAATGCCCTACAATATTGGACAATTCTATTTCCAGCTGCCCATCGAGTGTTTGATTTAAAAGAGTTAATCGGTTGGGCTCCGTTATTTGTGTTTATTTCTCTTTGAATTAAACGGGTTAATGAAATTCATATGTCAGGAATGGTGGTTAGTGTTTGCCACTCTAAATTCAGATAGCTTTAGTTTGGAATAATTATTTAAAACCAATGTTTTTGTAGAGGATATACCGAAAGGGAATTCCATTCGAACGACTGTTGTCGTAATCGAAAAAATATATACATAAAAATGTCCAGAGAATAAATATAGATATATATGTTTTTTGTGTTTTTTTTGGGGGTGGGGGGGGCGATAGGCAGCACAACTTTTATTGGAGTATTATGTGAATACGATTATTTTTTTCGGAGGTCGAATATTGGAATGTGAGTGAATTGCTTATAACATTTCATTTTTGTTGATCGAAATTAAACATCTTAAAATGATTACTTTAAAATACTCCACGATTTTTGCGAAATTGAATTTTGGTAAATTACTTGTTGGTATCGCAGGAAAATTGGTTAAAAATAGATTTTCGTGGGAGGAAAATGTAGATGAGCATAAAGATAAGATTTTACCGTTCGTGCAGAGTATATTAAAGACTGGTTTATCATGAAGACTTTTTTTTTTTTTTTTACTCTCTTGACTTTTTAAAGTTTATCCTTCAACCATTTTATCGCAAACAAAAGGGAGAGGAACAACCAGTCTCTGAACTGGGTGAAAAAAAGAAAACTGATAATTTTATTTTTGTTAGCCTTATTATATATTTATATCGTATTTTTTGTATTGTTTTTACAGCTGTGAGATTTAATATCTCGACTCTTCATAAAAATGGCCTTATGTACGCTGTTTTTATAACTTTACCACTTGCCTGTTTGTAAGCGTGCGTATACAAAGCTTTTATATTATATAGCTTTCTAATTTGAATAATAACAAAATCATACTTTTAAACTGGAAGTGGAACTATCATAAACGTTCTTAATCCAGTCGACTGGCAAACAGCTTAATACTTTGCTCTCTCATTATGCTGCTCAAACTACCGTAGCTGGCAGCCAACCAAATTAACCCTATGGTTTTATTCAGGTGCGGATTTGCGACCCTTGCCAATTGCCCTCGAGACAGGAACTCGTAACTTGGACATTCTATGTGTACCTACTTTTTTTTTTCATTTTTTTGCAAAAGCATTTCGTATCCTATTATCTTTTCACCATGGCAAATCGTTCAACTCAGTTGATGATAATCTTCACAGACTCGTCACTCTAATAACTGTTCTTTAATGTTTTATAAGGTAGTCAACATCAGCGTTTAGGCTTCTAATAAAACTTGGATATTCAGAAATTTATATCTAAATCGTTGCTCTTGTTTTACGTTATCCATTATTATTTATACCTATTTTTTTATCCGTTATATGACATACGTCATCACCATGCTAACTTTCAATGTAATTATTATCACTTAAATTTATACCACATAGTTAAACAGGCTTTCGTGTTCTTATTTTCGCGTAATACTTCCCATAAGTTGTTATTCCTTCCACTTTTATATGTTCATAAATATGCCTCTTCAGCCGTCTAGCATAAACTTAATATAACTCATGTAACCATCTAATATATTTCTCAGAAAGGATATTTGATCTCTTGGATCCACCAGACGTCTAGCATAAACGTAACTCCACAGGCCATCCAATGTATTTTTCCCAAACAATATTTTATCTCCTGGAAGCACCACTTTCCATCGAAGGTTTTCACCCTCTTCTCTCGCCGGCGAAAGTTATGGCTGCATTTTCTCTCAACTCTTCTATGCAGAAACATTTTCAGACAACCATGAAGGCAGCCCTTTTACGGCTACGTAGCCTGTCCAGATGCGGTCACAAAAGCTTGTAACAAAACTGGAAGTGCTCTGGAATATCTGTTATCCACACATCACATTTCCAGCCCTTTCTCTCATTACTTCGCTCTCCAGCCGGGTCCTTTTCTTTTCCAGAGCCACGTTATAGTCCTTTGACTCCTAAATTCTGATAAATATTTAATAAATAATAAAACTGGAAGTCCTATGGAATGTCTGGTGCCCATATTTCGTATTTCCAGCCTTTTATTCTCAGTACTTCACTTTCCAGCCATGCCATTTACTTTTCCAGTTCCACATTACATTCCTTTGACTAAGGTCTGACAGTTTATTATAAAAATGTGGCTTTCAAAATACACTATTTGGCTAAAATCACAGGGGTTTTAAATGTTGAATAATAAACTTTATTGTCGTGCGTGCGTCGGGCAATTAACCCACTGTTGTGGACCACTAACTTTTTCATTTCCCCGCGCATATGAATTGCGTAATTAAATTTATGAATACAGCCAAGTTTATGAACACGATTGCATGTATATATATGGTCATAATAATGCAGTTACTGACCTTTATGCCTTATTTCGTGGTGTGTTCTATTCTCGCGAAACAAATGAGAAATTTAAATACGAAATTCCTAACTCTTTTCCACCAAGGGATGTTATATCTCTTTTAAAGAATCTCTCCTCCTACAAAGCATGATGCATTTTCCATTGGTCTCTCATCATAAAAACGAAATTGTGCAAGTTTCACCGTCCTCTCAATTAACTCTGATTCTCTTTTTGCTTTTTTATTTCTCTCATTTATTTACCCTCTTTTGTCCTGAAACGAAAATAGTTTTCTGTCAGCTTCTATTATACCTATTCAAATAACTTGAGTGTCAGAATGATTCTTTTAGGTTCTCTCTCCTTCTCTCTCTCTCTCTCTCTTTTCGATTCTTATTCTTCTCTGAGTATAGGAACGAACATGTGACGGTTAAAATAAACTTCAGATCACAAACCGTCCCTTTATTTATTTGTTCATTTATTTATTTATTTATTCAATTTTTTAATATTTATTTATTCAATTTTTTGTGGGGGGTTGGGTGGGGGGGGGGGGGGGGAGGCCTACCTCGGTCCCTCCACCTTTCCGCCACGAAATGAATACCTCTGGCTCCTCGGCCGCTGATTCGGTGAGCCCTCCGACGGGAGACCCGTCGAAGGAATATCATTGACGCGGCTCTGAAAATCGCATTAGGACTTTGGGACTTCGTGAAGAGCCTAAATGCGTCCTGCTTCGGAGGCTAAATCGGGCCGCTGAATATTTATGGGGTTATAGTCTGCAATGGAAAAGCGCCTCATCGTCATAAATAAATGACCGGTTATAATAGGGGTAGTCATCTTTTGGTGAAGGGGTTTTTCACCTCCGTTCGGGGTCGGGTGGCTTTCCGTATCCTCTTATTTGCACGGTTGCTGTGGTTATGGATTCCCTTGAAAATCCCCAAAGAAATTAATTTCTTTATTCAGTGGAACCTTTCCATATCAACTTTTTGACATATTATAGATTCTCAGAAAAGCTAAGACAATTTTTTATTTACTCCGGTGGGGCTTTCCATATTCCCTTATTTGCACGGAGGCAGTGTTTATGGATTCCCTTGCAAATCCTGCCCCCCCCATAGAATCTATTTTCTTTATTCAGTGGAACCTTTCCATATTAACTCTTTGACACATTATAGATTCTCAGAAAAGCTAAGAGAAACATTTTTTTTTCTATTCACTGTCCGATGGGGCTTTCCGTATTCTCTTATTTGCGCGGTTGCTGTGTTTAAAACTGGATCCTTGAATCGTGAAAAAAATTGTTATTTCCTCCTCCGTGTGGTGGAACTTTCCATAACAGTTCAAGTGGCTATGGATTCCCTTGAAAATCAAAGAAAAAATTTGCATTTTCTCCTCTGTCTGGTGGAACTTTCCATATTCTCTTTTTAAACCTTATAGATTCTCAGAAAAAAACTATATTTGTTTCCGCTGTCCAGTTGTGTTTTCCGTATTCCGTTATTTGTACGATTGCAATGGTTGCAGATTCTTTTGAAGGTAAAATAAAAATAAAAAACTTGATTTTCTAAGCTCTCTGGCGGAACTTTTATAAGTATCCTGTCCGGTGGAACATTCCGTATTCTCTTATATGTGCGTTTGCATTAGATGAAGCAAAAAAAAAAAAAACTTAAAATGATTTTAGTCATAGATTTTCTTCAAAATCAAAGAAAATATTATTCAGATGAATTACCACCTAATACGTATCAAGGCCGCAACTTATCGTATCAACATATTTGTCAATGCATTACTATGTGTAAATATACATGAACTCTAAAACCCTTAAAGGTTTTACAGTCATTTTTGAGTAAATATTCATAGGCTTTACAAACATACATATATACATACCTACATACATATATACATAGTCGAGACCACTGTTCCCTGCGAGTTCCAATATCAGTGTTTTAGGCAAGCAGGGAGAGAGATCGCAGTAGTAGCAGTAGCGATTTATGGATTAATTTAATCCTTGGTAGTAAAGGACAGACCTGGGTGGAGGGGATACCGAAAGAGAAAATTGCTTTTTCGAAATATAGTCAGTGTAAGAGGGAACTCAATAATCATCGCTAGTGAAGAAGAAAATCAGGGTAGGTTTTGATAACTAATTATGATCAATAAGAAAAACGTTTTGGTGATTTATTTACTTTCTGAATTGTCATCTCTATGAGAAAGATGAGAAATTTGAACATTTTTAAGTACCCAATTCTTATTATTATTATTATTATTATTATTATTATTATTATTATTATTATTATTATTATTATTATTATTATTATTATTATTATTATTATTATTATTATTATTTTCTGTTCTTAGCGGTACACAATAATAAAAAATTTTGCGAATTCGTGTATAATTTAAATACCCTTTACGAAGCTTTCGAACCCTTATTATTATTATTATTATTATTATTATTATTATTATTATTATTATTATTATTATTATTATTATTATTATTATTATTATTATTATTATTATTATATAACTTTCTTGGAAGCCTTCCAGACTAAAGGATGAACACAAAAAGCATTATTTCTCAGTATTGAAAGGGAAGTTTATATGCATTTTAATTTTTATTTTGTTAAAATATAGATGCATATTTTCCAAAACCCGTAACCAATTTAAAAATTCAAGCTTCAAGTTGAAGATTATTTTTTTTTCCGTATGCTGTTTGGAAATTCCAAGAGTACTTCGTTAATTAATGTTTTGTTTAACGACCTCCTCAATATTAATTTCCATGTTGCTTTTAAATGTTGTATATAACTTATTTTCCATGTTGTTCTTAAATGTTGTATATATTATTTTCCGTGTTGTTCTTAAATTTTTTGTGCAAGTTATTTACCATGTTGTTCCTAAATGTTGTATATAACTCATTTTCCATGTTGCTCTTAAATGTTGTAATTAAGTTATTTTTCATGTTGTTCTTAAATGCTGTATATAAGTTATTTTCCATGTTGCTCTTAAATGTTGTATATAAGTTATTTATTTACTGGATTAATTACTTCGCAAAGTACATAGAATAATTTAGGTGTCGTGAAATTTTCTGAACGACTCAAATAGATAACTATAAAAATTGTATCAGAAATTGGCATCGTTCATAACATGATGAAATGAAATATGGAATTCAATAAGGAGAGAGAGAGAGAGCAAAACCCTATTACTTCGAGCGACTATGCACCGAAGCCTCCCTATTTATTTTAAGGCTCCTTATTTATTTTAAGGTTATAGACGATCGTAAATTTCCCCTCCGCTAAGTTTTTGGACGCAGCC
>NC_087209.1:17805995-17820995 GCF_015104395.2 Macrobrachium nipponense | reverse complement strand
GTGGATTCAATGCGAATAGATATTGAAGACCTCCCTAGATTGCCATAATGGAATGAAAAGGGTCATGTAAATTGTGGGTGAGAGGGAGACGGAAAGACAAAGAGAAAGGACCATCATCCGTAAGAGGTTTCATTCAACAAAAGCCATTTCTGAATATGATGACGAATTCCATTGTGGGGCGAAATCTGAAGTTACGCTGAGGGGAAAACTGAGGAGCGAAATGTGAAATGGCACCGAGGGAAAACTGACGGGTGAATGTAACCATTCACTTCTCAGTCAGACGTCAAAAGGAAAACTTTGTGGTATTAAACGAAACAAACGAGAAATCGAGGATCTGAGGGTTTCTCTCTAAAACGAGATTGTTTATTAACGATACATTAACTCCATATCATCGTCGATGTTGAAAGAACCGCCTCGTTTAGAAGACATCTGCTCTCGAAATATTGGTTTCTCCATGATGCTTATTGTATAATGATGGTTATTATTCCGATAATGATTATAATGATAATGATGTAGATGTTGCAAGCCATATCGTTATTTCGGATAATTACGCGAACTTTGAATTCCTAACTGGATTGAAAAAAATACCTCATGGGATTTTATTTTTTGCATGTACGTACATCGGTTCCGTGAGCCGTTCGATGTTGACGCAATTCGTTCCAGGGTAATCTGAGTTAATTAAGTGAGTTTTAAGCCCTTTTTTTAGCAGGCATTGTAAAATTATACCGGATGGTTATTATGTGTCCTTTTTTTAATCTTCTGAATCATTCAAGCCACAAAGCAACATCCCAAATTACCAGAAGGGTTTTTTTTTCTTCCTCTGACGAGGAATTCAATTCAGGATTTTTTCCTTCTTGATAACAATTCCTAGAACGAAGACAACAATGAGGAAGAAACGGTTGCATGAAATGGCCTATTCCAGTTCGAAGAAATCATTTGGGCGGCAGCTTTGAGAAATAATGTTGTTTGTGCAATGGGCGTATTGATCTACTTGTAGTCCTCTAAAGGGGCTTAGTACCGTCAATGCACGTCATGCGGCGTACTGTAGGAATTACTTCAGATATTTTGCAGCGTCCCTTCGGCCCCTTAGCTGCAACCCCTTTCATTCCTTTTACTGTGCTTCCGTTCATATTCCCTTTCTTCCAGCTCACTTTCCTTAACTCTTTCCGAACAATTGATTCATATTGCAATTGCGAGGTTTTCCTCCTGTTACACCTGTCAAACATTTTGACTGTCAATTTTCCTTTCAGCGCTGAATGATTCATAGGTCCCAGCGCTTGGCGTTTGACCTAAATTCTGTATTCTATCGTATTCTATCCAGTAAAGCGAAATATTGAAGTCCAATATTCTTATTTTTAATATACATCAAAACAGTATATTTTCTTATAGAAGGTAATGAGTAATTTTAGTTGAATTCATTCTGATATTTACTCTTTGTCTTCGTGACGTTTACAATCCACAAATATATTCCATGATATTATATCCTAAGCTTGGCTGATTATTTGTAGCATCAATATAATTTTCAGTAAATATCTTCTGATATCATTCTCTTGATGACCAGCAGTCGTTTTGATGCCAGATAACAAAAGCCAATCAATCAAGGTCACTTCCTAGCACAATTTGACACCGTCTACCTGAATACACCTATTAGCTTTCTCCCACGTTTCTATTCTTCCCTTTATTTATTGAATTTATTATCTCTGTTTCTGACTTCCCACGGTTCACCTCATCAAAATTTCTTAGAAATGTATGAATAAATAAAACAGATGTCCCACAATCGATGTCATTCGTTTCTTTTAATCCACTAAAAAGCTTCTTGTCATGTTTGTATTCTTCCCTATATTCATCGCATTTCATGCATCTTCTTTCAGACTTTAACAGTTCAATTGTTAAAAGAAAAAAATAAAGAAACCTGATTTCCCGCAATCGCTGCCATTAAATCCCGAACACCCTTAGAAGTCGAAAGATGCATTGGTTTCTGAATCTTTCTTGGGGGATGGAAATCCGCTGTCACTGAGATATACTCATGAGAATTTCCCTTGCAAATTGCCTCATTACGCAGGACGCTGCTTCGCTCTTGAATTTCATCGGGGGGAGGAAGACATTCTGGCAAAAGTGAGACTGGATTTGTTTGCGGTCAAGTGTTGCATCTGCAATTGCCTCAGGATATTGCAGCGTTTTGAATTTTCCGTTACGCTCATCGCTTTTATTAAAGTGTGCGCGATTGTGGATGAGACAACCAAGCATAGGACCGGGATTTAAATACATTCCCATTTTTTCTAGTAATGAAATCATTAAGTCAAATTTCTCTCTCTTCAGATTTATGAGACATAAATACATACCTAAGGGGACAGGTCAGTCATGTTGTCTTTTTTTTTTTTTTGTTCTTGTGCAAAATTTGGCGTGATGGCAGACTTTATGCAAATTATTTTTCGTCAGTGTTATTACTAATATAAGACTTGCGAAAGCAGACGCTTAAGTGTGTGTGTGTGCGTGTGTTCATGTAGGATGATTCGGCGCAATGCGGATGAACTTCTAGTGCACATGTTTGAAGCAGATGTTGGGGGAAGCTTTTTGCACAGTGGTTCATCCTGGCATCTCTCTCTCTCTCTCTCTCTCATGAGTCATCTTGAAAAAGGGAGAGGTTTATTCTTAAAGAAAGAAAAAAAAATATTGCTGAATAATTTGGCGTACGATCCTTTTCATTTGCCCCAATATTAATCCTCTCCAATGCAAGAACTCGCGAGAGGATCTGCATTGTGAGGAAGATTAGATTTCGAATTCGGTCTTAATCATAGATCGTTCTTTGCGGCTTCATCATGATTTCTAATTAAAGCCTCGATGTTATGCTGTTTAACTTTCATATTACTCTCGGGATCTCGGCCCCGTCTCGTTTTGCCTTTCAGCTGCATCGGTCTCATTTTCGTATCATTATTGTTATATAACTTTCAAAGGTATGATATTAATATTAATACTTTGGAATTATTAGCGAAATTTATCATTTATAGAAGTGACAGTATCAGCAACACTATCATATCAGGAATATGACTGGTGATAATAGTAGTGATACCAGTAGTGTAACATTATCATCATCAACAGTTGCATTAGTAATAAAAGAAGTCACATCCGTAGCATTACCTTTACTATCATTAAGAATAACAACAGTAACAGAGAATTGATTATCTTATTTACGTAGCCTGGTGTAACAAGAAATATGGTCATTGACCCCGTTTGTGAGAGAGAGAGAGAGAGAGAGAGAGAGAGAGAGAGAGAGAGAGAGAGAGAGAGAGAGAGAGAGAGTGCGCGCGCGCGTTTTCCCACGACTTTCGGAAAGCCGTAAAATCTTGTTATATACTGAAAGTCACTGGGTGCACTGTAGGCATTACTAAAGTTTCTTTGCAGCGTCCTTTCGGCCCCTAGCGGCAACCCCTTACATTCCTTTTACTGTACCTCCTTTCATATTCTCTTTCTTCCATCTTGCTGTCCACCCTCTCCTAATAATGATTTCGTAGTGCACCTGCCAGGTTTTTATCCTGTTGCACTTTTCAGACCTACCTACTCTCAATTTCCTTTCCAGCGCTGAATGATGACCTCATAGGTCCCAGTGCTTGGCCTTTGGCCTGAATTCTATACTCCATTCCATTCCAAACCTTTCGAAAGAATCACATTTACAATAGTCTCAGTCAGGGTTGGCAATTATTAAATAAAACTGATATAATCAAGTGATTAAATAATTGATTTTTATGAAATTTTTTTTTTTTTTTTTTTGAAAGCAAACAAATTGAAAAATATCTTTTGGACGTCAATATAAACTTTAGCGTAACTGTGCTGCATCTATTTATTTTGATATAAAAAAATTAAAAGTACATATTTTAGGCCAGAACTGGAAACCTTAAAGATAAACCAATAGTAATTCTTTCATAAAATACATTTTGAGGAAAGAAAGGATGAAAAAAAACAGCTAACAAATAAAAAAAACAAATGAATAAAATGAATCTAATAAATAAAAAGATAAAATAAATCACTGATTTTTTAAAATTTTTTGATTTAAAAAAAAAGAAAAAATCACCAACTGAGGTCCCAGTCCTCCATGCGAAGGACCTCTGATCTCTATCATTTCTTTCTGGGATGTTTTCTTTTCCGGTTTGAGTAACGATCGTTTTTCCGCTCGAGGTTTTCCGGACTCGTCGTTTCTGCTTTGACTGATCTCCGATTTTCCTTAAATTTTAGGAATTCTGAGCGGCTTCTCAGCTGTTTTCTCCCTCAGTATTAGGGATTTTGCGTGACTTTTCAGCAGTTCCTTTGTCAATTGTAGGGATTTTGTGTGACTTTTCAACAGTTGCTTTTGTCAATGTTAGGGATTTTGCGTGACTTCAACGGTTCCTTTGTCAATTTTAGAGATGTTGCGTGACTTTTCAACAGTTGCTTTTGTCAATTTTAGGGAATTTGCGTGAATTTTCAACAGTTGCTTTTGTCAATTTTAGAGATTTTGCGTGACTTTTCAACAGTTGCATTTGTCATTTTTAGGGATTTTGCGTGACTTTTCAACAGTGGTCTGGTTAAATTTAAGATACTTTACTTTATCGATGCGTACTTGCGAAATCTATGCTTTTTCTTGTATGTTAAAGAGAACTCAGATTTATCTTGTTGAGTAAAAGGACTTTTCTACTCCGTGGGGAAGTCAGTACTCTCTTGTGATTAAGTTTTGGAGAGCTTTCCGTACCTAGTTTGTAGGTTAATGCAACGAATGCTATTGTGCTTGTATTTTCCGTATGCACATTGTTCTCTGTATGTCATTATTCACGAATAAAGATAAGCATAACTCAAAATCACACTAATAATACATTTTAACCGTGATTACAGCGGAAACGTCATATTTCGAGCATACTGCACCTTACCCAACACAACACCATTCCATTCACACTGCACATACGCAAAGGTAGTATTGTCTTACCCTGCCTTAACAACGCGAGTCTAAAGTTTCCCTTAGTGGCCGACAGCTGTTCCGGGATGCATGTCTGTATACATATGTATTTTGTTACCCCCGACAGTCCAGTTTGTATCCTGCTTTGGAATTTCTGTTTCAATTCGGCATTCGCGAAGTTGTGCTTCTTGTATATTTCCTGCAGTTTTGGATCACGGTGAATTATATATATAGCATATATATATATATATATATATCATATATATATATATATATATATATATATATATATATATATATATGTATATATATATATATGTATATATATATATATGTATGTATATATATATATATATATTATATATATATATATATATATATATCTATATATATATATATATATATATATATATATATATATATATACATATATATATATATATATATATATATATATATATATATATCTATATATATAATATATATATGCATATATTTATATATATTCACCGTGATCCAAAACTGCAGAAATATACAAGAAGCACAACTTCGCGAATGTCGATTCTTGGCTTAAGCAGGTCCGACACTCCTTTGGAATCATTCTCAAACCAATTAAAAACCTGAATAGAAAAAAAACTGTAAATAGTTAAATTATTACAGATGAGTTAAGGAAAATAAAAAAACCAAAGAATACGGACCACCGGACAAGAAATTCAGCATTCCCAAAAATACGGAATGAACCAATACGAATAAAAAAGAACAAGAAAACCATCAACCAGGCAATATCCAACAGCCTTGGATATACATATACATATATATGATACATATATATATATATAATATATATATATATATATATATATATATATATATATATATATATATATATATGTAACATGGGGGGATTTTCCCCCAGTTATTCATAAGGTAAGCGTGGACACGAAACGGAAGGCAGAACATTACACACACAGGCTCTCTCTCTCTCTCCCGGCAATCTCTCTCTCTCTCTCTCTCTCCACCTCTTTCTCTCCATTCTAACAGGTAATGAAAATGAGAGAGTTGCATCATAACATTAACGTTTATTAACAAGAATAAATAAATCAATTAACCAAGTAATCCAGTCTTACAGACTAACTCAAAAACAGTACAATGTCTAGTCACCAAAGAAAGTCCACACCCCTCCGGGAACTCTTTGTCCCCCGGCATTTCCAGATCCGTCTGTTTCAAAGATACAGAACACATCCCGGTAAGTACACACAAGTTTAAAGACAAAGTTGATAAAATGGAACATCTTACAAGATATCAAACAAGCCATCCCTTTGGCTAAAGCACTTGAACACTTACCCAGACAGCCGGACACTAAACACTATGTCACAAAAAACTCCCCCGGCGAATGCCACGGCATCTTTGCCTGTGACTCGAAGCCCTCTGTCAAAATCCCTCCCATAGGCTTGGGTATGAACCTATTTAACAGAAAGAGGCACACACGCACATACGAACACACAGTTCGATAGCGCCTCGCGGTTCTAGCTGCATCCAGTTTCCCAAAGGCACTTTGAGAAGAGTTCATAAACTGTCGTACATTGACTTCCTGAACTAAGCACTTTTATCTCACGCCACCCCAGAAACTCATTGATCAGCTACTCTCAGGTCGTCACTCCTGCACTGTTCTCCACATTCCATAGGTCACAGAGAACGCACGAACAATATATTATTAATCAAAAACCCCTAGGCCTTACAGATAGCTCGGCCTCGCACAAATGCTAGCTCCCGCCTAGCAAAATTGCTTATAACACAAAACACTGGCCGGCTTAAAACAAAATATAAGTAAAACTGCACGTCTCTGGCATTATAAAATAAAGTCTTATCACGCTTTATCTCCCAATAACACAAGACGCATTTTCTCTCATATTTTCTGCATTAGGATTCTTGAATATCCCTCTTCGTTTGTCTGCAACTAGCTGCACAGACAGCAACAGGCTATAGCAGGCTGTATCAACTGTAGGAAGACGGAATGCCTCCCTCATCGTAGAGGACTTCTCACGGCTTCTTTGGATCCCCAAAAAACACGCTGTAGAATTCTCTCGATCACCCATCATGGAAATACTTGTAATCACCCTGGGGTAAAATAACAGCAACCTCTCGGCACGGCTGGTGGACGTCTTGCTGGCGTCGGGGAACGACTTTTGGCGTACGTTAGTATGTCAGTCAAGTCACTGGTCAATCCAAGAAAATTAACTCAGACATACTACTTCTATCAAACAATGATCTCAAAAAGTCAGAAATACTAACTGAACGTCTCCCAATTAACTCCCTTTAATATGACTACTAAAATGATAAGTCATTATCACAACTCTCTAAGAAAAAAAACATCAAGTTCTCCAACTCAATTCTCCAAACTCGCACATCAGCACACACACAACTCAGAAATCACAGCAACTCCACGGAATTCTGCACTCAAATTTCGAACTCGAATGTGCTCACAAAAAAAAAGAAAAGAAAAAATCGTAACGAGCTCAAGAAAGAAAAGAATCACGTAACACCCAGACCCAAAAATGTTCTCTCAAGTTCTGACATTTAAACAACCCACAAAATCAGCAAAAATCTCCAACTTTTAACAGCAAAAACCCCTTACTGCTCAATAACTAATCACAATGAGACTTAATGTCAAACTCCCATTACTTAAGTAACAAACCTCGAAAAATATTACATCTCCCGGTAAAATCAAATCTCCCGTCCAAAAAAGAAATGCTACTTAAAACTCAATCCCCAAATTATATCTCTCAGAGGAAAAGGAGGAAAAACAATAAAAAAAAAGGATATCACAAGTAGATTTCACCCCAATCACAAAATACATAATACATGTATAATATGCATAACTCCTCGCTTTTCCCAAGAAATGCTCCATGTAAAGCCCCGGAATTTGCCAGAAAGCAAACTCTCACACATGCGCTTTCGTGAAATGCTATAGCCAACATTTCCAGATATTGCAAAAATTCTGATCTGTCACCATCAGAGGAAAAGAAACAGCACAGCGCTCATCACATCGCTTGTCAGCAGAAAAATCGCCTGCGGACGCATGCTCTAACATCGGCATAAAAATTGTCTAGTCAGACGCATAAGTTTGGAAACTCATGATTCTCTAGAAAAAAAAAGGTCTAACTGACACATTTCACAGAATTAACTCCAGGATATGACTAATGTGTTCAAAAACTTGTCTCGAAGACTTATTCTCTCAACATGACTTTTCCCCCAAATTATATTTCTCCAAGAATACACACTTGTGAACATAAAAATGCACACACATCTCCAAATGACTCGTAATACAGTAATGACACTCGCCTCTAAATAGTCACGAAATCAAAAAAGAGAACCACAGAAATCTCCTCTTGGCTCAAAAAAAACTCCATAACCACAAAAAAAAAGGGTCACCCGCCAAAGATTAATTCCAACTCCATTATGAGACACCATATTAATAATAACACACTCCGGTTATAAAAAATATTTCCTCCATTTGGTTAATAATCAACCCCCTTATATTATTCTCTTATTTCTCCAATAGCCACATGTCAGTAAAAAAAAGACACCACTCCAGGAATGGAGGGAAATAAAAACTGTCTAGAAAATTCTACGACATAAGCCACTAGAAAACTTAACCAAGTTTCTTATCTCTCACAAAGTTGTCACAAATACAACAAGGTATTGTGCAAGAAAACTCACAATTTCTGGAACACAAATATCCAGAGAAAAAATGTAGTGCCATTACGTATGCATTCAAAACGTGCAAAAAATTCTCCCATATATTACTCTATAGCATCAAATAGCTAAAACACCAACACGTTCTCGAACAATGACTCTAAGTCATGAACTGAGATAAATCACACTAACTGGAGAGAAAAAACAAAAAACTCAAATTCACCCTTGGTAAAAAAACTCGTGTCAGCGATGGCTAATTTTCAAAAAAGGAGAAAAGAAAAATCAACGGCACCATTAACTATCTCCCGTAACTCACTAGATGTCAAGCAATTATCTGCTGAACTCATAAAAAAAAGAAAAAAAAAACTAAAACAATGTGTTGTTAGTTCCTCCCATATTCAAAAAAGATCTCACCTCCCTTGATAGCATTACGGCACCCACGTATTAGTATATAAAAAAATCAGTATCAGAAATATCATTATCACAAAATCACCAAAAAAAAATTGCTATCATCAAAATCATCAGTATCAGTACAAAAAATATCACTAATGTTAATGCTTGTCCATTCTCCAAGAATTCAGCACAAAACTCAGCAAAAACTCACCAAGATTCCACACAATTCATCAAGATTCAATCAGATTCATCAAGATTCAGCAAAACTCATCCCCGTGAATCACTGAAAATATTCTCCAAAGTTACAAAAACTTAACAATTAATTAACACAAGACTTCTCCCATTAATTCATTGTAATAATTCTCCCTGAATAATTATCTGTAATAATTATCAACTAATCTCCCATGAAATATCTCAAATCTCTCGTAAAACAATTCTCCCGTAATGATATATACTTAAGCAAACCTCCCGTGACACATCTCAAGTATAATAATTATTAATAATAATAATAACTCTCCATAGCAATAATTCTCTTGCAAAGATCTCAAGTAAGGGTGAAATTCAAAATAGCTTACACTAGTATTGCTGAATCCTATGACATACAAATTTCTCCAGCATACACCACCATGACATAACACCATTGCACAACACAGATACAACACCAATCATCGGCATTTCAAAGCAATTTCTCCAACACAATAAAAAAATAATCTGTGTATCCCCCTTATATTTGTGTCTTTCAAGGCACAAAAAAACATATAACACATCCTGTGCATGTTAACTACTTTTCCCCTCATTCACGGAAAAGAAAAATCTCTTTTCTAAAAAAAAGACTCCACGGGCATTTCACTTCATCAACTTATCAATCAGCTGATATCTTAGCATCCAATGTCAAGGCCAAATCCATACCCCAACACAAAGAGAAAAAAAAGAAAAAGAAAAAGGGGGAGTTCACCCACACTGAGAAAAAAAAATTTCTTCCCCCCCCGTGAGAACAAACCCCTCAGTCGAGCAGCCAGAACAGCCCGAGGCATACCAGCAGTATCCCCCATCTCCCCTTGAACAGTGTCTGAGGACCCCTTCCCAAGGTATACACTAGTACCCATCTCGCAATACCCTCCCCTGCACTATCTCTCGAGGGAGGCCAGTGGTACCCTCCATGCGACTATCCCCCCGAGGGATGCCAGTATACCCTCGCAATGCAACGCGCCTCTCTGCAGAAATGTGCTGAGCCCGTAAAATTGTGGCCGCTCTGTGTCTTTAAGCCAGATATGATTATCCAAGCACAGTTCACATGCATAGAAAAATACACATCTTAATACGCCCCTATGTTTTGAACAAAGACGAATGCATACGTCTATTATAAACACGTGCAAATAAAGAAAAACACGTCACTATGGGGCAAAGACAAGAAAAATTGTTGACCTCTTGAACCAATCCCATAACCCTGAAATATTTAAACAAAAAACCCTCTCCCATTTGATAAACAATAGTTTTAACACTTACCACTCCATAATGGGAACAAAAGGAACTCAAAATTCTTCGTAAAACGCGTTAGTGATATATGCATTAAACACAACACCCGCACGGGTATCTCGGAATACACTCTCGTCTTGCACAAGCAAAATTCACACTGGGTGCGCTCACTGCTTCTAGGCTCACCCCCTGGGAAAAATGCTGAGTCCAATAAAATCCTTCCCTCCCTTTAGCACAGTTAACAGACAGATATTTTCTCATTTTTTCTCACTAAGTAACTGAAAACTAACAGTTTAACGATTTTCCACAATCCCACAAAGCTTTGTCGTTCGAAAACTATCGCTAAGCCATAACCCCTTTTATTTTCTAACTGGCCACCCATCTCTACATTGGCGTTCCTAGGCATAGAAAAGAAAGAACACTCTTATATCCCCTCTTAACCGTCTGCCACCACTGTAACATGGGGGGAGTTTCCCCCAGTTATTCATAAGGTAAGCGTGGACACGAAACGGAAGGCAGAATTACACACACAGGCTCTCTCTCTCTCTCCCGGCAATCTCTCTCTCTCTCTCTCTCTCCACCTCTTTCTCTCCATTCTAACAGGTAATGAAAAATGAGAGAGTTGCATCATAACATTAACGTTTATTAACAAGAAGAAATAATAAATCAATTAACCAAGTAATTCCAGTCTTACAGACTAACTCAAAAAACAGTACAATGTCTAGTCACCAAAGAAAGTCCACACCCCTCCGGGAACTCTTTGTCCCCCGGCATTTCCAGATCCGTCTGTTTCAAAGATACAGAACACATCCCGGTAAGTACACACAAGTTTAAAGACAAAGTTGATAAAATGGAACATCTTACAAGATATCAAACAAGCAATCCCTTTGCTAAAGCACTTGAACACTTACCCAGACAGCCGGACACTAAACACTATGCACAAAAAACTCCCCCGGCGAATGCCACGGCATCTTTGCCTGTGACTCGAAGCCCTCTGTCAAAATCCCTCCCATAGGCTTGGGTATGAACTATTTACAAAAAGAAAGAGGAACACCACGCACATACGAACACACAGTTCGATAGCGCCTCGCGGTTCTAGCTGCATCCAGTTTCCCAAAGGCACTTTGAGAAGAGTTCATAAACTGTCGTACATTGACTTCCTGAACTAAGCACTTTTATCTCACGCCACCCAGAAACTCATTGATCAGCTACTCTCAGGTCGTCACTCCTGCACTGTTCTCCACATTCCATAGGTCACAGAGAACGCACGAACAATATATTATTAATCAAAATCCCTAGGCCTTACATATATATATGTATATATAAATATATATATATATATATAGATATATATATATATATATATATATATATATATATATATATATATATATATATATATATATATAATATATATATATATATATATCTATATATATATATATATATATATATATATATATATATATATATATATATATATATATATATATATATATATATATATATATATATATATATATATATATATATATATATATATATATATATATATATATATATATATACGTATATATGTATATGTATATCCAAGGCTGTTGGATATTGCCTGGTTGATGGTTTCTTGTTCTTTTTTCATTCGTATTGGTTCATTCCGTATTTTTGGGAATGCTGAATTTCTTGTCCGGTGGTCCGATTCTTTGGTTTTTTTATTTTCCTTAACTCATCTGTAATAATTTAACTATTTACAGTTTTTTTTTCTATTCAGGTTTTAATTGGTTTGAGAATGATTCCAAAGGAGTGTCGGGCCTGCTTAAGCCAAGAATCACAATTAAGCCACGACATTTCTTCAAGCTTATCCTTCACTGACTAGTATGAATATTTAATTCATTTATATTTTTGAATTCCTTATATTTAGTTTTAATTAATTTCGTTGGTGCAGTAAGCTCTTGATTTTCGTGTGGCGTAACAACAATCTGGCTTTGATTTGTCAAACCGTGGACGTGACTGATCCGCTACTGACGAATGAGGGCTCCGTAACTTCCCCGTGCTTAGCCATATGGACCTCTCTTATATTACTGTCTTTTTGACAAGGGAATAATAATATAATAATAAGGAATAATAATAATAATAATAATAATAATAATAATAATAATAATAATAATCATAATAATAATAATAATATAATAATAAAACCAATAATAATAATAATAATAATAATAATAATAATAATAATAATAATAATAATAATAATGAAGTAGCTCCAGGACTCATGCAGAAGAGTTTGCTCCTAGAAACAGCGCACATAGTAAGAAAAGTGATGGACTCCTAAGGAGGCAGGATGCAACCCAGAACCTCCGCACATGAATACCACCCAGTCGAATTGGTTGGAGTTACTGTGATAGCACACACACACACACACACACATACACACACAAATAATATTAATATTAATAATTAATAATAATAATATAATAATAATTAATAATAATAATAATAATAAATAATAATAATAATAATAAGTAATAATAATAATAATAATAATAATTAAAATAATAATAATAATAATACTAATAATAATAGTTCCAGCGCAGAATGACCAACAGGTTGTTATGGAAACTGAAAAAAGTCAATGGTGTTCTTTGTGACGTTTCAAGGAATGTGAGAAAAGAAAAATATAAATAATAATAAAAAAAGCAGGTATGACAAAGAGAGGAGGGATCGTGGCCTCCGAAAGGGAGACAATGCAGCATAGAAACTCAGTTTGAAGAGAAGGGAAAGTCATTGATTCAAATGAGGTCTCATTACTCCTTGTTCATCGAGAAAAATTTTAAAAAGAGTGAAGAATAATGTATGAGAGAGAGAGAGAGAGAGAGAGAGAGAGAGAGAGAGAGAGAGAGAGCAGAGAGAGAGGTGCGGGTGACCAGTTGGTTCTTGTTACCACGTAATTTTTATAATCATCTGTTACCCATTACCTATCCGACAATACAGTAGACTGAACAAATGAAAAGATGATTGTTTTGCATTTCTCCTAAAAAGTCTCCATTTTATTTATAAGTTGAAGTTAATAAAGATTGCAGATATTTGAACAAGGATACAGTATGTTTCTAACGTAAAAATAAAAGATGTATCAATTTTTTCCGCTAAAGAAATCATACCTGAATTAGCAACGCCTCAGAAAGAAATCGTGCAAACCAGAGTTGGATAACATATACAATGTGAAATGGTTTATTACCAATCATGTCGCTTATTCCTGAAGTAATAACAACACTGCATTATTTTACCATAAATATAAGGATATTTTTTTTTATAAATCCACATTTAAATATTAAAAAAATATATTTCTATGTAAAAAAACATTTTAACCTCTACAAACTGAGAAACGGTGTTCGAAAGTCTTTGGTTTTTTACATAGAAATAAATTTTAGTATATAATTGTGGATTTTTTAACAATTTGTTCTTTACGAGTCTGTGAATTTCTTAACTATAAGAATTTTTTTATGTCCACGGAAGTGTAATTGTAAATACAAAGCGAAATTAATGTACACTAGCTATAATTGCATTTTGTAAAGAGGAAAAAACTGAGAGTGATTTGGTTGATTTATTGAACCTTGGTGTTCGAAGTGTCTACATTATTACGTAACTTCTATGGTTGTGTGTGTGTGTGTGTGTGTGTGTGTTTTGTGTGTTTATTGTATTATATTGAACATAATATTTTAACGCAGGATATAACGAAAAAATGGAAGTAAATTACCTTTCTGCAACGTAGTAGAACAAATTCTCACACTATTTACATGACGAAATATTTTCAATGAGACGAAAACGTTTTCTCCCATTTATCAACTCATTACTCCATATAAAACAATACAGACGAATTAACACTTATTTCCGTCCCTTTCTTGTCAACATTTCAGCAACTGTAGACCATTTCGTGGACCATTACCCGCACTCAATTTACGCCAAACCTTTAATTAGTTGGTCATTAGTTTAGCGCCAATTTTATTAATTACAACGTACAAGTCGCATATGCTACTGGGGCGTTCCTTCCATTTGTACAGCTATTTATTTGTTTGTTTTCTGTGCGTGGATTTCCATTTACTTAATGGTCCGTACTGAGAGTTAGATAAATAAGAGCTGGTGCAAATATGGATAGCTGGTTTCCTCATGGAGGCTTTGGTGAGTAAAGAACCAGAGAAATAAAGCTCCGAGAAATTTGAAATGTTTATTGTAGCTACTTGGTTGGAAAGAATACATACTTATAATTTTATTTGTTATTGCTATATACAGCCAGTTTCTCGGTCCATGTAATTCTCTCTCTGTCTCTCTCTCATTTTAGTTGGTGTATGTTATAGAACACCAAGATTCATGGGATCTCTCTCTCTCTCTCAATTTAGTTGGTGTTATGTTATAGAACACCAAGATTTATGGATCTCTCTCTCTCTCTCTCTCTATTTTAGTGTGTATGTTATAGAACACCAGAAGTTATTGGACCTCTCTCTCTCTCTCTCTGT
>NC_087209.1:17796820-17805495 GCF_015104395.2 Macrobrachium nipponense | reverse complement strand
AAGTAGCTCCAGGACTCATGCAGAAGAGTGGTGATCCTAGAAACGGCACACATAGTAAGAAAAGTGATGGACTCCTAAGGAGGCAGGATGCAACCCGGAACCCCACACTATAAATACCACCCAGTCGAATTGGAGGACTGTGATATAGCAAAAAAAAAAAAAAAAAAAAATAAAAAAAAAATAATAATAATAATAATAATAATAATATGCAGAGACTCAAGGCGATACTCAAGTCAAAACTCAACCCCTGAAATATCATAAAAGCCATAAACACATGGGCAGTGCCAGTAATCAGATACAGCGCAGGAATAGTGGAATGGACGAAGGCAGAACTCTGCAGCATAGATCAGAAAACCAGGAAACATATGACAATACACAAAGCACTACACCCAAGAGCAAATACGGACAGACTATACATAACATGAAAGGAAGGAGGGAGAGGACTACTAAGTATAGAGGACTGCGTCAACATCGAGAAAAGAGCAATGGGGCAATATCTGAAAACCAGTGAAGACGAGTGGCTAAAGAGTGCATGGGAAGAAGGACTAATAAAAGTAGACGAAGACCCAGATATATACAGAGACAGGAGAATGACAGACAGAACAGAGGACTGGCACAACAAGCCAATGCACGGACAATACATGAGACAGACTAAAGAACTAGCCAACGATGACAATTGGCAATGGGTACAGAGGGGAGAGCTAAAGAAGGAAACTGAAGGAATGATAACAGCAGCACAAGATCAGGCCCTAAGAACCAGATATGTTCAAAGAACGATAGACGGAAATAAAATCTCTCCCATATGTAGGAAGTGCAATACGAAAAATGAAACCATAAACCACATAGCAAGCGAATACCCAGCACTTGCACAGAACCAGTACAAAAAGAGGCGTGATTCAGTGGCAAAAGCCCTCCACTGGAGCCTGTGCAAGAAACATCAGCTACCTTGCAGTAATAAGTGTACGAGCACCAACCTGAGGGAGTGATAGAAACGATCAGGCAAAGATCCTCTGGGACTATGGTATCAGAACGGATAGGGTGATACGTGCAAACAGACCAGACGTGACGTTGATTGACAAAGTCAAGAAGAAAGTATCACTCATTGATGTCGCAATACCATGGGACACCAGAGTTGAAGAGAAAGAGAGGGAAAAAATGGATAAGTATCAAGATCTGAAAATAGAAATAAGATGGATATGGGTATATGCAGTGGAAATCGTACCCATAATCATAGGAGCACTAGGCACGATCCCAAGATCCCTGAAAAGGATCTAGAAAAACTAGAGGCTGAAGTAGCTCCAGGACTCATGCAGAAGAGTGTGATACCTAGAAACGGCACATAGTAAGAAAAGTGATGGACTCCTAAGGAGGCAGGATGCAAGGAAACCCGGAACCCCCCCACACTATAAATAACCACCCAGTTCGAATTGGAGGACTGTGATAGAGCAAAAAAAAAAAAAAAATAATAATAATAATAATAATAATAATAATAAAACATAAACACTGTATAATATTCTAATCCACAAATATAAGTGATAATAATATTAATAATGATATATAACTAATCTAATAAGATAATAATAATACATAGAGACTGCACAATTTGACCATGAACAGACTCTCATCAATAATAATAATAATAATAATAATAATAATAATAATAAAATAATAATAATAATCATAATAATAATAATAATAGACTCTGCACTAATTTGACCATCAACAGACTAATAATAATAATAATAATAATAATAATAATAATAATAATAAAATAATAATAATAATAATAATAATAATTAATAGTAATAATAATAATAAAGGGAGAGTATAATGACCAGTAAACTTAGAAATCACAAAAGTATAACATGTATGCTTTCAGGTAAATTTTCACAACCTTAAGTAGCATATATTGCTTATCAGTTACAACCTATTTTTTTCTTTTATTTTATGAGTAATACGGGTTCATAAAACTTGACAATTTTCAACCTCATAACATCAAACTTTATCGGAGCGACAAAGGAAACACCTCCCATCTGATCTCAACGTCGTCAGCCTCTGCAACGTTAACCTCCACAACAAGACGCAAACACGTACAGACTCTCTCTCTCTCTCTCTCTCTCTCTCTCTCTCTCTCTCTCTCCTTGAATCTTCCTCTCTCTTTCTCTCCCTGAATCTTTCTCTCTCTCTCTCCTCTCAGTTTCTCTTTCTATCCTTATCTCTGTCTCTGAACTCTCTCTCTCTCTCTCTCTCTCTCTCTCTCTCTCTCTGAAACTTTCTTTCTCTTTCCCTGAAACTCTCTCTCTCTCTCTCTCTCTCTCTCTCCCTGTAACTTTCTCTCTCTTTCTCTTTCCCTGAAACTCTCTCTCCCTCTCTCTCTCTCTCTCTCTCTCTCTCTCTCATCAAAGTTGACAACATCCAAGTTGCGCTTTAAGTTGCTCTCATCAAAGTTGCCTCGTCAACTCGGGCTATTCTGGAGCACTTAACAAAGAGCATCATCCTCCGACATTCAGGAAAACAACGGGAAAACAGCATTTCCAAGAAGCGTCCCTCTGGCGTTGTTGTTTTCCTTAAAGGAGAAAATCCCCTCCGGCGATCTGTTTGTTTATGCCTCTGATTGTTTGCTGGAAAATGACACCAACACTTTACGGACTTTTGTTTACGCAAATTTGAATGTAACCTTTCGAAGTGGGATATTTTCGTCATCTAACAGACATATTTGTTTATCTAAAATCAAATTACTTTGATTTATGAGTGGTTGCTCTGATGACCTAGTACTATAATAGATTCACATCAACCGTGCATTTCATGTCTAGGCCAATTACTTACGACGTCCTGATTGGCTGTTGATAAGCCATTCTCTGGGCTGAAAACTTTGTCTCTCTCGAGAGAGACAGAGTTTCCAGGCAGGATGTATGTTCCACCTCTCCTGAAAGACGTATCCCTCAGGAGAGGTGGAACATAGATCCTAGTCATGTGAACTCTCGAGAGAGACTGAGAGTTTCCAGCCCTGTGATTGGCTTATCAACAGCCAATCAGGAGCGTCGTAAGGGACGGGCCATACATCACATGCACGGTTGATGTGAATCTACTATAGTTATTCAGTTCGTGTGTTTAAGTCCACAACCGAGATGTGAAAATGAATGGGCGTTGGCTGTTACAAGCAATCATAAAATCTTGTAACATTATTCACGAAAACAGTAAAAACCGAAAATAACCCGTTCGATAACATTTAAATGACACCCAACCACAGTATGTCGTCTAGTGTTGTTACCAAAACAGGACAACCTGAATTATCCACTATCGACTGTTATCATCAACTGACAAAAGTATAACTACCGAATCTTATTCACAAGGGAGCATAACCTCACGATATTTACTAGTACGGAGAATAAGCGCTAAAAATTCACCCCCCAAAATATACCAATACGACCCAATTTCTATTGATGTGTTCCCGTTCTGTCACTGCAGCAAGGCGTACTTCTGCCATTTTTGTATTTGACAAGCTTATAGCGAGAAATGAAGAAGATGGATGAAGCAGAAATGAGAATGTTGAGATGGATGTCGGGAGTAACAGGGGAAGATAAGATTAGAAATGAGTATATAAGGGGATCGACAAAGGTAGTTGAAATATCGAAGAAAATACAGGAAGGAAAGGCTTCTATGGTGTAGACACCTGTTACGATGAGAGAAACATCATGTTGGAAGACATACGGTAGAAATGGAAGTGCGGGGTAGAAGGAAGAAGGGAAGACCAAGAAAGAGATGGCGTGATTGTGTAAGGGAAGATATGTTATGGAAAGGTATTAACGAGAACGATGCACACGACAGAAATAGATGGACACTACTCATTCACAACAGCGACCCCATATAAAAAAAGGGGTGAAAGTTGGGAAGAAGAGGATAGCGAGAAATGTGTGATATAAAACTCGAATCCGTTCATGGATAATCTAAGATATTTTCTTTCATAAAAAGAAACCTGGAAGACGATCACAATGATTCTGCATATACCTACGTTTATACACCTGGAACATTTAAAATGTTACGAAGTTATCGAATGAGAAAAATAAGTTGAAATCATGACCATTAGGATGTGTACGTTCAAAAAAAAAAAATTATTATTCCACAAATCCCCATCTGACAAATTCATACGAGACAATGTCTTTCAGCACACATTCAAAAGCATTCATTATCATCATAAGCGTCATAACAACAGAAATTACAACCTCTACCACTACAGATATTTACAACGGTGGTTAAAATTGAAACTGATAACATTATATACCATGCCACGATATTGTATACAGGGTATGAGTCGGGCATTTATGCTGCTTCAAAGGTGTGAACAATGATCCGTTTTCTAACCTGTTAATGAGAAAAGACATAGCGTTAAATAATTGAAACTTAGTGCACGAAAAAGTAGTTGCAATTTTCGACTTATTCATTAGAAACGTATAAGTAAAAAAAATTGATCGAGATGCCTTTGCAATTTATTAATTATTTCACAACTGCTAAGGTACCACATTCTTGGTGTTTTAGTTGATACCAAAAGTAAGTCAACCATGAGTCAACCTTGACCAAATATACTTTAATTTTTATGCCTGAGATAGTTTTATTTATTTATTTATTTTCTGTTTGTCTTAAATTGTTCTCAAACTTGAAACAAACAATAAGACTTACGAAAAATTAATCTCAGCTCCCTGTAACTCCAGTTAAGCAACACTAATGGGTATTTGGCACTATTAACAGTGAGAGAAATAAAATCGAACAAAAAGAGATAAAGAACAGGAAGTCAACTGACAATAAAATATACGCTGCTTAACGTGTATATATATATATATATATATATATATATATATATATATATATATATATATATATACTATATATATATATATATATATATATATATATATATTTCGTAAATGTAAGAGCGTTCTAAGGCCAATATCGATATTGAAAAAAAAAACAGCTTTACAAGTCGAGTCATTACTTTTACATGTGTTTGTTCTCATTCCAAACCAAATTTAAAAGCATCCAAACGGTTGGAGCATTAGTACTACTCAGGCAAGATACGCCTCATTACTGAGTGCTTCTCCCACACAGTTCTTTGTTCTTCGCCATATGAGCAAAGCATCTATTCATTCCGGCACGGAGCCATGAAGCAATAGCATTTTGCAAACTGCACACTAAAGTTGTATCAGCTCCTGCCTTGATCTTCCTTAATGGGGCAGTTAACTAGAGGACGCCATTAAGCACGAACAGGCCGTTCAGGTGTTCTCCCAATAGCGTGGGCAAGATGGGTATCTTATCTGGCAGCTAATGCGAGTTCGATATTTCACGGTAGGAGGAGCTGGATGTAAGTAAAAGAAGAATATTTTCTCTTAAAACATATTGCGGATGCATCGTCAATGAGGAACTGGAAGAAAGTGAGAGAAGAGTAATATTTTCCAGGAAATACATCGCGAATGCTTCGTCAATGAGGAACTGAACGAACGTAACAGAATATTTCCCCGGAAATACGTCGTGAAAACATCGTGGATGTTCAGCAAAATGCCATCCATTCTATTGCCAAAAAACACCAAAAATTTCGCCATCGAGGAAACGGAGCAAGAACAACAGTAATACAAAAATATTTGTCGACAAACCAGAGATTACGCTAATCCAAAACCCATCAGTCACCGGGATAGGAAGCGTTTGCACTCAACACACAACCAGTAACTAAATGTCCTTCCAAAGCCAGCGTTTTAGCTTAGAGACAGGCTTACACTACACAGGCAGGAATTAAAGTGTTATCAAATGCTACGTGTCAAACGGGAAGCTGTCCAGTTTTTAATACGATCATTTGGGGGCGACTTTAAACTCTAGGAAAGGAACAGAAAATATTTATTCATTTTTGTGCATGTACATGAAACTGATGTAAATATCAGGAAACGTAAACTGAATATTAGCTCTCATTGTGGCCTTCGTACTTGAATGGTTATTTATACTGAACATTTCCAAATTTCTATCCCACAGTGTGTGACACTGATTATCGTAAATTGCCGTCACAATGAATTAGGTTACCTATCTGAGGTTTGTGGTATACTTCAACTTCTAACAGCGATGTTGACGATCATAATGATTCACGGTTATGATAATAATGATTGACATGAACTTGTTTGAACTTGAGTTAATGGAGCAAGTGTGTGTGTGTGTGTGTGTGTGTGTGTGTGTGTGTAGAGAGAGAGAGAGAGAGAACCAATAAATTTTGGTGTTCTATAACATACGCCAACTAAAATGAGAGAGAGAGAGAGAGAGAGAGAGAGAGATCCAATAAATCCTGGTGTTCTATAACATACACCAACTAAAATGAGAGAGAGAGAGAGAGAGAGAGAGAGAGAGAGAGAGATCCCATAAATCTTGGTGTTCTAGAACATACACCAACTAAAATGAGAAAGAGAGAGAGAGAGAGAGAGAGAGAGAGAGAGAGAGAGAGAGAGAACCAATAAATTTTGGTGTTCTATAACATACGCCAACTAAAGAGAGAGAGAGAGAGAGAGAGAGAGAGAGAGAGAGAGAGAGACAATAAATTTTGGTGTTCTATAACATACACCAACTAAAACGAGAGAAGAGAGAGAGAGAGAGAGAGAGAGAGAGAGAGAGAGAGAGAGAGAGAGAATTACATGGACCTAGAAACTGGTTGTATATAGCAATAACAAATAAAATTAGCATGTTCTGAAAAGGAGTAATAAGTATGTATTCTTTCCGAATAACTACAACAAACATTTCAGATTTCTCGGAGCTTTATTTCTCTGGTTCTTTACTCAACACCAAAGCCTCCATGAGGAAACCAGCTATCCTTATTTGCCCCAGCTCTTATTTATCTAACTCTCAGTACGTACCCATTAAGTAAATGGAAATCCACGCACAGAAAACAAACAAATAAACAGCTGTACAAATGGAAGGAACGCCCCAGTAGCATATGCGACTTGTACGTTGTAATTAATAAAATTGGCGCGAAACTAATGACCAACTAATTAACGGTCTGGCGTAAATTGAGTGCGAGTAATGGTCCACGAAATGGTCTACAGTTGCTGAAAAGTTGACAAGAAAGGGGACGGAAATAAGTGTTAATTCGTCTGTATTGTTTTATATGGAGTAATGAGTTGATAAATGGGAGAAAACGTTTTCGTCTCATTGAAAATATTTCGTCAAGTAAATAGTGTGAGAATTTGTTCTACTACGTTGCAGAAAGGAAATTTATTTCCATTTTTTCGTTATATCCTGCGTTTAAATATTATGTTCAATTTAATACAATAAACACACAAAACACACACACGCACAAACCAGATAGAAGTTACGTAATAATGTAGACACTTCGAACACCAAGGTTCAATAAATTAACCAAATCACTCAGTTTTTTCCTCGTTTACAAAATGTCATTATAGCTAGTGCACATTAATTTCGCATTGTATTTACAATTACACTTCCGTGGACATAACAAAATTCTTATAGTTAAGAAATTCACAGTTCTCATGAAGAACAAATTGTTAAAAAATCCACAATTATATACTAAAATATATTTCTATGTAAAAACCAAAGACTTTCGAACACCTGAACGGTGTTCTTCATCAGTGTAGAGGTTAAAATGTTTTTTTTACATAGAAATATATTTCAATATTTAAATGTGGATTTAAAAAAAAAAAATTCTTATATTTATGATAAAATAATGCAGTGTTGTTATTACTTCAGGAAGAGGCGACATGATTGGTAATAAACCATTTCACATTGTATATATTATCCAACTCTGGTTTGCATGATTTCTTTCTGAGGGGTTGCTAATTCAGGTATGATTTCTTTAGCTGAAAAATTGATACATCGTTGATTTTTACGTTAGAAACATACTGTATCCTTGTTCAAATATCTACAATCTTTATTAACTTCAACTTATAAATAAAATGGAGACTTTTTAGGAGAAATTGCGAACAATCATCTTTCATTTCAGTTTACGGTATTGTCGGATAAGGTAATGGGCAACAGATGATTATAAAATAATACGTGGTAACAGAACCAACTGGCCACCCGCACCTCTCTCTCTCTCTCTCTCTCTCATACATTCTTCTTCACTCTTTAAAATTTTGTTCGATGAACAAGTTAATGAGACCTCATTTGAATCAATGTCGTTCCCTTTTCTTCAAACTGAGATTCTATGCTGCATTGTTTCCCGTTCGGAGGGACACGATCCCTCCTCTCTTTGTCATACCTGCTTTCTTTTTGTTATTATTTATATTCTTTTTTTCTTACATTCCTTTAAACGTCACAAAGAACACCATTAAGTTTATGGCAGTTTCCATAAAAACCTGTTGGTCATTCTGCGCTGGAACGTATTATTATTATTTTTTTTTTTTTCTTTTTTTTTTTTTTTTTTTTTTTGTTGCTCTATCACAGTCCTCCAATTCGACTGGGTGGTATTTATAGTTTGGGGTTCCGGGTTGCACCCTGCCTCCTTAGGAGTCCATCACTTTATTTACTATGTGCACCGTTTCTAGGATCAAACTCTTTTGCATGAGTCCTGGAGCTACTTCAGCCTCTAGTTTTTCTAGATTCCTTTTCAGGAATCTTCGGGATCGCCTAGTGCTCCTATGATTATGGGTACAGTTTCCACTGGCATATCCATATCCGTCTTATTTCTATTT
>NC_087209.1:17786820-17791820 GCF_015104395.2 Macrobrachium nipponense | reverse complement strand
AGAATGTTTGGGAAACTAAATCAGATGTTCACAATGAACTGGTTGCAAGTAGTATTAGGAGAAGCCGGTTCCTTGAAATTCATCAATATCTTCATACTTGTGACAACTTAGATCTGCCAGAACATGACAAATTTAGGAAACTTAGGCAATACTTTGACATGTTGAATGAATCTTTCGGCAAGAATTCAAAATACCTGCTGACAAGTAAATATCTCCATTGATGAAAATATGGTCCCCTATTATGGGAAGCACAGTTACAAAGCAGCACATACATGGCAAGCCAAAAAAAAAATACGATTTGTTTATAAGCTCTGGTCAGCATGCTCTCCATCAGGTTATCTGATCCACTTCATCCCTTACCAGGGGTCAAAAGCAAACCAGCTTCCATGCAAGACAGTATGGGATTGGAGCTGCAGTTGTGCTGAACCTTCTTCATAAGTTGCCAAAAGATATAGATCACTACAGTTTGTACTTTGACAATTTTTTCACAGGTTTGCCTCTACTTGACATTTTGTCAGAAATAGGACATGCAGGTACAGGAACTAACTATTAGAGAAACAGAACAGAGAAAGGTCCTCTTCCTGGATCTAAACAAATGAAGAAAAATGGCAAGAGGTTCAATGGCAATGATAACAACAGAAAATACTGCAGTTATTCAGTATTGTTACATTAGCTTCAACATCCCATGGTATGAATCCTGTAGCTAAAGTGAGAGGGTAGGTGTTATAAATAAAAAGCGAACCAAAATCAGTGCATAGTGTCCCAAACGCTACTTCAGTATACAATAAATTCATGGGAGGAGTAGACAGATTTGATGAAAATATTCAAGGACAGAGGCTGGATTTAGAGGAAAAAAATGGTGGTTCCCTTTGTTTGCATTTGGACTGGATGCAGCATGCCACAATGCTTGGAAGATACGAAAATGACTTATTGTGACTACCGTCGTTCTATTGTACAAGGGTTTTGGGAACCTATAAAGCACTACCAAAGAGGTGTCCAAGCAGTGGAAGTGTTGACAAAAGAGTGCACAAAATGGTGAGAAAAGACCTGGATGGAGGACATGTAAAGTAGCCCTGCAAGCAAAGCAGATGTGCATAGTGTCATGAGCGAACTCGAATCAGGTGTCAGAAATGCAAAGTTGCTCTCCATCACTGTTGGTATGATTTCCATTCAAAAGGATAGAGATAGATTACCCAATAAGGCAAAGCATAGCACTGCATAATTTCACTACAAAATGATAAGAGAAAACAGATTATTCAGTAAGGTGAATCGTAGCATTGTAATATTCAAGTTACTGTAGGTCAACTTTTTTGGTAATGACAGCTATACATTTATGTTGCAGTGGAACAATTTGTATTAAATATATGAATTATACTTAATTTTCCATCTCCATGGCATCCTTCAGAAAGGATAAAGAATTTACATGACCTGTATCATAATTCAAAGATGAATAAAATAAGGTTTGACAAATTCTGTTGTTTCATTGCCCAACGTCACCTATAGGTGACACCTATTTTACGCAAAAAAAAAGTAAACTCTTATACAAAAGTTTTCTCAATAAAATTGCTTAGAATTGTATTTTAAAAGCAATCTTAAAATTTGAAAAATAAATAATCATAAATAATGAAATGGGATTTAAAGGGTTAACTTACAAGAAAAAGCATAGATTTCGCAAGTACGCTCGATAAAGTAAAGTATCTTAAATTTAACCAGACCACTATTGAAAAGTCCACGCAAAATCCCTAAAAATGACAAATGCATCTGTTGAAAAGTCACGCACATCTCTAAAATTGACAAAGGAATCGTTGAAGTCACGCAAAATCCCTAAAATTGACAAAAGCAACTGCTGAAAAGTTACGCAAAATCCCTAATACTGAGGGAGAAAACAGCTGAGAAGCCGCTCAGAATCCCTAAAATTTGAGGAAAATCGGAGATCAGTCCAAAGCAGAAACGACGATTCCGGAAAACCTCGAGCAGAAAAACGATCGTTACGCAAACCGGAAAAGAAAACATCCCAGGAAGAAATGATAGAGATCAGAGGTCCTTCGCATGGAGGACTTGGACCTCAGTTGATCTTTTTTTTTTTTTTTTTTTTTTTTTTTTTAGATCAAAATATTTATAAAAATCAGTGATTTATTTTATCTTTTTATTTATTAGATTCATTTTATTCATTTGGTAATTTTATTTGTTAGCTGTTTTTTTTTTCAATCCTTTCTTTCCTCAAAATGTATTTTATGAAAGAATTACTATTGGTTTATCTTTGAGGTTTCCAGTTCTGGCCAAAAAATAAAATGTACTTTAATTTTTTTATATCAAAATAAATAGATGCAGCACAGTTACGCTAAAGTTTTTATTGACGTCCAAAGCATATTTTTCAATTTGTTTGCTTTCAAAAAAAAAATTAAAAAACCATAATTTTTTCATAAAAAAATCAATGATTTAATCACTTGATTATATCAGTTTTATTTAATCATTGCCAACCCTGACTGAGACTATTGTAAATGTGATTCTTTCGAAAGGTTTGGAATGGAATGGAATATAGAATTCAGGCCAAAGGCCAAGCACTGGGACCTATGAGAACATCTTTCAGCGCTGGAAAGGAAATTGAGAGTAGGTAGGTCTGAAAAGTGCAACAGGATAAAAACCTGGCAGGTGCACTACAAAACCATTATTAGGAGAGGGTGGACAGCAAGATGGAAGAAAGAGAATATGAAAGGAGGTACAGTAAAAGGAATGTAAGGTGTTGCAGCTAGGGGCCGAAAGGACGCTGCAAAGAAACTTTAGTAATGCCTACAGTGCACCCAGTGACTTTCAGTATATAACAAGATTTTAAGGCTTTCCGAAAGTCGTAGGAAAACGCGCGCTCTCTCTCTCTCTCTCTCTCTCTCTCTCTCTCACACACACACACAAACGGGGTCAATGACCATATTTCTTGTTACACCAGGCTACGTAAATAAGATAATCAATTCTCTGTTACTGTTATTATTCTTAATGATAGTAATGTTAATGCTACTGATGTGACTTCTTTTATTACTAATGCAACTGTTGATGATGATAATGTTACACTACTGTTATCACTACTATTATCACCAGTCATATTCCTGATATTAGTGTTGCTGATACTGTCACTTCTATAAAAGATAAATTTCGCAAATAATTACAAAGTATTAATATTAATATTATACCTGTGAAAGTTATATAACAATAATGATACGAAAATGAGACCGATGCAGCTGAAAGGCAACACGAGACGGGGCTGAGATCCCGAGAGTAATATGAAAGTTGAACAGCAAAACATCGAGGCTTTCATTAGAAATCATGATGAAGCCGCAAAGAACAAATCTATGATTAAGACCGAATTCGAAATCTAATCTTCCTAATAATGCAGATCCTCTCGCGAGTTCTTGCATTGGAGAGGATTAATATTGGGGCAAATGAAAATGATCGTACGCCAACTTATTCAGCAATATTTTTTTCTTCTTTCTTTAAGAATAAACCTCTCCCTTTTTCAAGATGACTCATGAGAGAGAGAGAGAGAGAGAGAGAGATGCCAGGATGAACCACTGTGCAAAAAGCTTCCCCCAACATCTGCTTCAAACATGTGCACTAGAAGTTCATCCTCATTGCGCCGAATCATCCTACATGAACACACGCACAAACACACACACACACTTAAGCATCTGCTTTCGCAAGTGTTATATTAGTAATAACATAGACGAAAAATAATTTGCATAAATTCTGCCATCACGCCAAATTTTGCACAAGAAGAAAAAAGAAAAGAGACATCATGACTGACCTGTCCCCTTAGGTATGAATTTATGTCTCATAAATCTGAAGAGAGAGAAATTTGATTTCATGATTTCATTACTAGAAAAAATGGGAATGTATTTAAATCCCGGTCCTATGCTTGGTTGTCTCGTCCACAATCGCGCACACTATAATAAAAGCGATGAGCGCAACGGAAAATTCAAAACGCTGCAATAGCCTGAGGCAATTGCAGATGCAACACTTGAACGCAAACAAATCCAGTCTCACTTTTGCCAGAATGTCTTCTTCCCCCCGATGAAATTCAAGAGCGAGACAGGGTCCTGCGTAATGAGGCAATTTGCAAGGGAAATTCTCAAGAGTATAACTCAGCGACAGCGGATTTCCATCCCCCAAGAAAGATTCAGAAACCAATGCATCTTCCGACTTCTAAGGGTGTTCGGGATTTAATGACAGTGATTGCGGGAAATCAGGCTTCTTTATTTTTTTTTCTTTTAATAATTGAACTGTTGAAAGTCTGAAAGAAGATGCATTAAATGCGATGAATATAGGGAAGAATACAAACATGACAAGAAGCTTTTTAGTGGATTAAAAGAAACGAATGACATCGATTGTGGGACATCTGTTTTATTTATTCATACATTTCTAAGAAATTTTGATGAGGTGAACCGTGGGAAGTCAGAAACAGAGAGTAGTAAATTTAATAAATAAAGAGAAGTCAGAAACAGAGAGTAATAAATTCAATAAATAAAGGGAAGAATAGAAACGTGGGAGAAA
Source organism: Macrobrachium nipponense (assembly GCF_015104395.2). Classification (NCBI taxonomy): domain Eukaryota; kingdom Metazoa; phylum Arthropoda; class Malacostraca; order Decapoda; family Palaemonidae; genus Macrobrachium; species Macrobrachium nipponense. The sequence goes on along the minus strand of NC_087209.1, from coordinate 17,787,278 downwards.
GCTAATAGGTGTATTCAGGGAGACGGTGTCAAATTGTGCTAGGAAGTGACCTTTTGTTATCTGGCATCAAAACGACTGCTGGTCATCAAGAGAATGATATCAAAAGATATCTACTGAAAATTATATTGATGCTACAAATAATCAACCAAGCTTAGGATATAATATCATGGAATATATTTGTGGATTGTAAATATCACGAAGACAAAGAGTAAATATCAGAATGAATTCAACTAAAATTACTCATTACCTTCTATAAGAAAATATACTGTTTTGATGTATATTAAGAATAAGAATATTGGACTTCAATATTTCGCTTTACTGGATAGAATAGGATAGAATACAGAATTTAGGTCAAAGGCCAAGCGCTGGGACATATGAATCATTCAGCGCTGAAAGGAAAATTGACGGTCAAAATGTTTGACAGGTGTACAGGAGGAAAACCTCGCAATTGCAATATG
>NC_087209.1:17768893-17786320 GCF_015104395.2 Macrobrachium nipponense | reverse complement strand
ACAGAGAGAGAATTACATGGACCGAGAAACTGGCTGTATATAGCAATAACAAATAAAATTAGGATGTTCTGAAAAGGAGTAATAAGTATGTATTCTTTCCAAGTAGCTACAATAAACATTTCAAATTTCTCGGAGCTTTATTTCTCTGGTTCTTTACTCAACACCAAAGCCTCCATGAGGAAACCAGCTATCCATATTTGCCCCAGCTCTTATTTATCTAACTCTCAGTACGGACCCATTAAGTAAATGGAAATCCACGCACAGAAAACAAACACATAAATAGCTGTACAAATGGAAGGAACGCCCCAGCAGCATATGCGACTTGTACGTTGTAATTAATAAAATTGGCGCTAAACTAATGACCAACTAATTAAAGGTTTGGCGTAAATTGAGTGCGGGTAATGGTCCACGAAATGGTCTACAGTTGCTGAAATGTTGACAAGAAAGGGGACGGAAAGAAGTGTTAATTCGTCTGTATTGTTTTATATGGAGTAATGAGTTGATAAATGGGAGAAAACGTTTTCGTCTCATTGAAAATATTTCGTCATGTAAATAGTGTGAGAATTTGTTCTACTACGTTGCAGAAAGGAAATTTACTTCCATTTTTTCGTTATATCCTGCGTTAAAATATTATGTTCAATATAATACAATAAACACACAAAACACACACACAAACCAGATAGAAGTTACGTAATAATGTAGACACATCGAACACCAAGGTTCAATAAATCAACCAAATCACTCTCAGTTTTTTCCTCGTTTACAAAATGCAATTATAGCTAGTGTACATTAATTTCGCTTTGTATTTACAATTACACTTCCGTGGACATAAAAAATTCTTATAGTTAAGAAATTCACAGACTCGTAAAGAACAAATTGTTAAAAAATCCACAATTATATACTAAAATTTATTTCTATGTAAAAACCAAAGACTTTCGAACATTTGAACGGTGTTCCTCATCAGTGTAGAGGTTAAAATGTTTTTTTTACATAGAAATATATTTTAATATTTAAATGTGGATTTAAAAAAAAATATCCTTATATTTATGGTAAAATAATGCAGTGTTGTTATTACTTCAGGAAGAAGCGACATGATTGGTAATAAACCATTTCACATTCTATATATTATCCAACTCTGGTTTGCACGATTTCTTTCTGAGGCGTTGCTAATTCAGGTATGATTTCTTTAGCGGAAAAAATTGATACATCTTTTGATTTTTTTTTTTTTTAACGTTAGAAACATGTGGTATCCTTGTTCAAATATTTGCAATCTTTATTAACTTCAACTTATAAATAAAATGGAGACTTTTTAGGAGAAATTGCAAACAATCATCTTTCATTTCAGTCTACTGTATTGTCGGATATTTTTAATGGGTAACAGATGATTATAAAATAATACGTGGTAACAGAACCAACTGGTCACCCGCACCTCTCTCTCTCTCTCTCTCTCTCTCTCTCTCATACATTATTCTTCACTCTTTTTAAAATTTTTCTCGATGAACAAGGAGTAATGAGACCTCATTTGAATCAATGACTTTCCCTTCTCTTCAAACTGAGTTTCTATGCTGCATTGTCTCCCTTTCGGAGACCACGATCCCTCCTCTCTTTGTCATACCTGCTTTTTTTATTATTATTTATATTTTTCTTTTCTCACATTCCTTGAAACGTCACAAAGAACACCATTGACTTTTTTTCAGTTTCCATAACAACCTGTTGGTCATTCTGCGTTGGAACGTATTATTATTATAATTATTATTATTATGATTATTATTATTATTAATTAATATTATTTGTGTGTGTATGTGTGTGTGTGTGTGCGTGTGTGTGCTATCACAGTACTCCAATTCGACTGGGTGGTATTCATGGTGCGGAGGTTCTGGGTTGCATCCTGCCTCCTTAGGAGTCCATCACTTTTCTTACTATGTGCGCTGTTTCTAGGAGCACACTCTTCTGCATGAGTCCTGGAGCTACTTCATTATTATTAGATACTTATTATTATTATTATTATTATTATTATTATTATTATTATTATTATTATTATTATTATTATTCCCTTGTCAAAAAAGACATTAATATAAGAGAGGGTCCATATGGCTAAAGCACGGGGGAAGTTACGGAGCCCTCATTCGTCAGTGGCGGATCAGTCACGTCCACGGTTTGACAAATCAAAGCCAGATTGTTGTTACGCACACGAAAATCAAATACATGGATACATAAAATTTCATTGTACAGAGATCATTGTTCTGATGACGATGTGGAGGAGGAGGGAGGAGGATGTGAAATGATGCATATAAGTCGTAATTTTAATATAATTTTTTTTCTCTGTTAGTAAGTATTTGCACAGGTTCTGCATTGAGAAGAATTCTTTTGTGTTCGTGTGTTTTAAACCCCGCCCCCCCCCCCCCAAAAAAAAAGGAAAACAACTTAAATTGCAATGTGGGTGGTCACTGGAGTCTTCCGAAAAATAACCTATTTTTCTTTATTTCAACCAAATTCTACGCCATCAGGCAAGTGAGAAAAGAGTAGAATCTTTCAACAGCTTGCTGCCACCAACGAAATTAATTAAAACTAAATATAATGAATTCAAACTATAATGAATTAATATTACATTACTAGTCAGTGAAGGGATATTAAGCTTGAAGAAAATCGTGGCTTAATTGTGATTCTTGGCTTATGCAGGTCCGACACTCCTTTGGAATCATTCTCAAACCAATTAAAAACCTGAATAGAAAAAAAAACCTGTAAATAGTTAAATTATTACAGATGAGTTAAGGAAAATAAAAAAAACCAAAGAATACGGACCACCGGACAATAAATTCAGCATTCCCAAAAATACGGAGTGAACCAATACGAAAATAAAAAAGAACAAGAAACCATCAACCGGCAAGGTATCAACAGCCTTGGATATACATATACATAGAGTATATATTATATATATCAATATATATATATATATCTATATATCATATATAAAATATATATATATAATATATATATATAGATATATATATATATATATATATATATATATATATATATATGATATATATGCATGCATATATTTATATACATTCACCGTGATCCAAAACTGCAGAAATATACAAGAAGCACAACTTCGCGAATGTCGACTCGAAACAGAAATTCCAAAGCAGAATACAAACTGGACTTTCGGGGGTAACAAAATACATATGTATACAGACATGCATCCCGGAACAGCTGTCAGCCACTAAGGGAAACTTTAGACTCGCGTTGTTAGGCAGGGTAAGACAATACTATCTTTGCGTATGTGCAGTGTGAATGGATTGGTGTTGTGCTGGGAAAGGTGCAGTATGCTCGAAATATGACGTTTCCGCTGTAATCACGGTTAAAATTTATTATTAGTGTGATTTTGAGTTATGCTTATCTTTATTCGTGAATAATGACATACAGAGAACAATGTGCATACGGAAAATACATGCACAATAGCATTCGTTGCATTAACCTACAAACTAGGTGCGGAAAGCTCTCTAAAACTTAATCACAAGAGAGTACTGACTTCCCCACGGAGTAGAAAAGTCCTTTTACTCAACAAGATTAATCTGAGTCCTCTTTAACATACAAGAAAACGCATAGATTTCGTAAGTACTCATCGATAAAGTAAAGTATCTTAAACCAGACCACTGTTGAAAAGTCACGCAAAATCCCTAAAATTGACAAAGGAACCGTTGAAGTCACGCAAAATCCCTAAAATTGACAAAAGCAACCGTTGAAAAGTGACACAAAATCCCTACAATTGACAAAGGAACTGCTGAAAAGTCTCGCAAAATCCCTAAAATTGACAAAAGCAACTGTTGAAAAGTCACACAAAATCCCTACAATTGACAAAGGAACTGCTGAAAAGTCACGCAAAATCCCTAATACTGAGGGAGAAAACAGCTGAGAAGCCGCTCAGAATCCCTAAAATTTGAGGAAAATCGGAGATCAGTCAAAGCAGAAACGACGAGTCCGGAATACCTCGAGCGGAAAAACGATCGTTACGCAACCCGGAAAAGAAAACATCCCGGAAAGAAATGATAGAGATCAGAGGTCCTTCGCATGGAGGACTGGGACCTCAGTTGGTGAGTTTTTTCTTTTTTTTAATAAAAAAAAATCAGTGATCAATTTTATCTTTTTATTTATTAGATTCATTTTATTCATTTGGCTTTTTATTTGTTAGCTGTTTTTTTTTTCAATCCTTTCTTTCCTCAAAATGTATTTTATGTAAGAATTACTGGTTTATCTTTAAGGTTTCCAGTTCTGGCCTAAAATATGTACTTTTAATTTTTTTATATCAAAATAAATAGATGCAGCACAGTTACGCTAAAGTTTTTATTGACGTCCAAAACATATTTTTCAATTTGTTTGCTTTCAAAAAAAAAATAAAAAAGCCATAATTTTTTCATAAAAAATCAATGATTTAATCACTTGATTAAATCACTTTTATTTAATCATTGCCAACACTGAGTGAGACTATTGTAAATGTGATTCTTTCGAAAGGTTTGGAATAGAATGGAATATAGAATTCAGGCAAAAGGCCAAGCACTGGGACCTATGAGGTCATCATTCAGCGCTGGAAAGGAAATTGAGAGTAGGTAGGTCTGAAAAGTGCAACAGGATAAAAACCTGGCAGGTGCACTACGAAACCATTATTAGGAGAGGGTGGATAGCAAGATGAAAGAAAGAGAATATGAAAGGAGGTACAGTACAAGGAATGTAAGGGGTTTCAGCTAGGGGCCGAAAGGAGGCTACAAAGAAACTTTAGTAATGCCTACAGTGCACCCAGTGACTTTCAGTATATAACAAGATTTTAAGGCTTTCTGAAAGTCGTCTCTGAATCTTCTTATTCTATGACAGCCGTCTTTATCGTGGAAAAACGCTCTCTCTCTCTCTCTCTCTCTCTCTCTCTCTCTCTCTCTCTCTCTCTCTCTCACACAAACGTGGTCAATGACCATATTTTTTTTTACACCAGGCTACGTAAATAAGATAATTAATTCTCTGTTACTGTTGTTATTCTTAATAAATAATAAATTTCGCTAATAATTAATATTATACCTTTGAAAGTTATATAACAATAATGATACAAAAATGAGACCAATGCAGCTGAAAGGCAATACGAGACGGGGCCGAGATCCCGAGGGTAATATGAAAGTTAAACTGCATAACATCGAGGCTTTAATTAGAAATCATGAAACCGCAAAGAACGATCTATGATTAAGACCGAATTCGAAATCTAATCTTCCTCACAATGCAGATCCTCTCGCGAGTTCTTCCATTGGAGAGGATTAATATTGGGGCAAATGAAAAGGATCGTACGCCAACTTATTCAGCAATATTTTTTTCTTCTTTCTTTAAGAATAAACCTCTCCCTTTTTCAAGATGACTCATGAGAGAGAGAGAGAGAGAGAGAGAGAGAGAGAGAGAGAGAGAGAGAGAGAGAGATGCCAGGATGAACCACTGTGCAAAAAGCTTCCCCCAACATCTGCTTCAAACATGTGCACTAGAAGTTCATCCGCATTGCGCCGAATCATCCAACATGAACACACGCACACACACACTTAAGCGTCTGCTTTCGCAAGTCTTATATTAGTAATAACACTGACGAAAAATAATTTGCATAGAGTCTGCCATCACGCCAAATTTTGCACAAGAAGAAAAAAAACAAAAAAGAGACAACATGACTGACCTGTCCCCTTAGGTATGTATTTATGTCTCATAAATCTGAAGAGAGAGAAATTTGACTTAATGATTTCATTACTAGAAAAAATGGGAATGTATTTAAATCCTGGTCCTATGCTTATTTGGCTCATCCACAATCGCGCACACTTTAATAAAAGCGATGAGCGCAACGGAAAATTCAAAACGCTGCAATATCCTGAGGTAATTGCAGATGCAACACTTGACCGCAAACTAATCCAGTCTCACTTTTGCCAGAATGTCTTCTTCCCCCGATGAAATTCAAGAGCGAGACAGGGTCCCGCGTTATGAGGCAATCTGCAAGGGAAATTCTCATGAGTATAACTCAGCGACAGCGGATTTCCATCCCCCAAGAAAGATTCAGAAACCAATGCGTCTTTCGACTTCTATAAGGGTGCTCGGGATTTAATGGCAGCGATTGCGGGAAATCAGGTTTCTTTATTTTTTTTCATTCAACAATTGAACTGTTGAAAGTCTGAAAGAAGATGCATTAAATGCGATGAATATAGGGAAGAATACAAACATGACCAGAAGCTTTTTAGTGGATTAAAAGGAACGGATGATATCGATTGTGTGACATCTGTTTTATTTATTCATACATTTATAAGAAATTTTGATGAGGTGAACCGTGGGAAGTCAGAAACAGAGTAATAAATTCAATGAATAAAGGGAAGAATAGAAACGTGGGGGAAAGCTAATAGGTTTATTCAGGTAGACGGTGTCAAATTGTGCTAGGAAGTGACCTTGATTGATTGGCTTTTGTTATCTGGCATCAAAACGACTGCTGGTCATCAAGAGAATGATATCAGAAGATATTTACTGAAAATTATATTGATGCTACAAATAATCAGCCAAGCTTAATATATAATATCATGGCATATAGTTGTGGATTGTAAACATCACGAAGACAAAGAGTAAATATCAGAATGAATTCAACTTAAATTACTTATTACCTTCTATAAGAAAATATACTGTTTTGATGTATATTAAAAATAAGAATATTGGACTTCAATATTTCGCCTTACTGGATAGAATAGGATAGAATACAGAATTTAGGTCAATAGACAATTGCAATATGAATCAATTGTTCGGAAAGAGTTAAGGAAAGTGAGCTGGAAGAAAGGGAATATGAACGGAAGCACAGTAAAAGGAATGAAAGGGGTTGCAGCTAAGGGGCCGAAGGGACGCTGCAAAATATCTGAAGTAATTCCTATAGTACGCCGCATGACTTGCATTGACGGTAATAAGCCCCTACGAAGGTATATTTTAGAGGACTACAAGTAGATCAATACGCGCATTGCACACACAACCTTATTTCTCAAAGCTGCCGCCCAAATGATTTCATCGAACTGGAATAGGCCATTTCATGCAACCGTTCCTTCCTCATTGTTGTCTTCGTTCTGGGAATTGTTATCAAGAAGGAAAAAATCCTGAATTGAATTCCTCGTCAGAGGATGAAAAAAAACCATTCTGGTAATTTGGGATGTTGCTTTGTGGCTTAAATGATTCAGAATATTAAAAAAAAGGACACATAATAACCATCCGGTATAATTTTACAATGCCTGCTAAAAAGAGGGCTTGATATTCACTTAATTAACTCAGATTACCCTGGAACGGATTGCGTCAACATCGAACGGTTCACGGAACCGACGTACATACAAAAAATAAAATCCCACGAGGTCTTTTTTTCAATCCAGTTAGGAATTCAGAGTTCGCGTAATTATCCGAAATAACGATATGGCTTGCAACATCTACATCATTATCATTATAATCATTATCGGAATAATAACCATCATTATACAATAAGCATCATGGCGAAACCAATATTTCGAGAGCAGATGTCTTCTAAACGAAGCGATTCTTTCAACATCGACGATGATAGGGAGTTAATGTATCGTTAATATACAATCTCGTTTTAGAGAGAAAACACCAGATCCTCGATTTCTCGTTTATTTCGTTTATTACCACAAAGTTTTCCTTTTGACGTCTGACTGAGAAGTGAATGGTTACATTCACCCGTCAGTTTTCCCTCGGTGCCATTTCACATTTCGCTCCTCAGTTTTCCCTCAGTGCGACTTCAGATTTCTCCCCTCAGTTTTCCCCTCAGCGTAACTTCAGATTTCGCTTCTCAGTTTTCCCCTCCGCGTAACTTCAGATTTCGCTTCTCAGTTTTCCGTCGGTGGGATTTCAGATTTCACCCCCTCAGTTTTCCCTCAGTGTGACATCAGATTTCGCCCCTCAGTTTTCCCCTCAGCGTAACTTCAGATTTCGCCCCGCAATGGAATTTGTCATCATATTCAGAAATGGCTTTTGTTGAATGAAACCTCTTACGGATGATGGTCCTTTCTCTTTGTCTTTCCGTCTCCCTCTCACCCACATTTTACATGACCCATTTCATTCTATTAAGGCAAGCTAGGGAGGTCTTAAATAGCTATTCGCATTGAATCCATATAACTGCTTTTATTGTATTAATATTATATGGTAATGAATTTCAGAAAATAGAATCATGGTGTGGGTGCATTATCTGAATTTCAAAAAATAATTGAACTACACAATGCCAAACTTCGTATTATGTTCTGTGGTTTCTAGGGATAAATTTAGGGATGATAGCTATAATTAGGACAAACTGCCTTAGGTTGGGTGGGTGGGGGGGGGTGTTGGGGTTAGGTGCGGGGGGGGGTGATATACCACTGTTGTATAATTGTAACATTAGGTATCTTTTCTCCAGGAGTTCTAAAATGTTATTTAAAGCATCCGTTTGTATATTTATAGAAATAACCACAGCATAACTCATAATAGTACGATATTCAATATAGACGTTTAGAAGCAGCCTCTTCTGACAGTTAAATTAACGTGACATGAACAACTGTTCTTTTCTATCTAGTTATTTGTTTACATCCCCACATGTCAATATTCCCATTCGACGTAATATCTGAGAGGTAATGGATATTATTTCATCCCCACTTTCATCGTAATACTCGTGCGCTGAAATATTTTCAAGCCGATGAGATTGTTGTTTACATGACTGACTGATATCCAACTGGCGTTAGCAAGTACGACTACTAAATGCAGAGGATATTACAAATGAACTTATTTCTTACACAAGTTATTTATTTCCCTTTTGAATGAAGGCTAAAACAATTGCAATACAGTAAGGTAAGCACATCTCGGTTAATACAATATAATTCTTTTAATCTTAATCAAAGTGTTCCCACACTTACAGGCCACAAAATTTTTACGAAAATGGTCAACGATGATAGTATATTCTTAACACTTTTAAGCCACTTATTACTTTCCACTACTTCGTATTTTCTGAGCCAGGCAAATTTTATCTATCTGTAACAAATCTACAAGTTAAAACTAATGTAAGAAATGTTTTAATGGGCCTTTTATAATTGAGAGATATCCTGTTTTAATAAAAGAATTTAGTTACACACACACATATATATATGTATGTATTATTATATTATATCTATCATTGTATATATATATATATATATACATATATATATATATATATATATATATTATATATATATATATATAGATATATATTATACCCATATATACATATATATATATATATATATATGATATATATATATAATATATATATATTTTTTATATATATACATATATATATATATATATATATATATATATATATTATATATAGTATGTATGTATGTATGTATTATATTATATGATATATATATATATATGACCCCGACCTGGGTCGCGTGGGTCTCTTAAGTTACTGTGGGTCATGCAGAAATCAAACGCTCAATGATTAATTTAACACCGGTCTTATATTCTAATGAATTTACACAAGGGCCCGAGTGAAATGAACTTAATATCTACAGTACCGGCGAGGTTGAGACCGAACGAGGAAACCGGCAGAGGCAACGAGGGGTAGGACGTCTTCAAGGGGATGGCTTGGTTTTCTCTCTCCTCCAATACCCCACAAACCCCCCCGATATATTCCTTCTAGGCCATGATTGGATCTGGCACCTGTCCTTAGGTCTATTGGCCAATGAGTGCCCATGTAAGGGACGCTAATGCCCAACGAACTTTTTGGGGGATGTTGGGGGAGGTGGCGCTCTTTTTAATCTGAGAGAGAATGACCGTTAACGACACTCATGGCGTCCCGTGAGACGTTCAGAGGTTCTTGGGGAGTTCTTTATAAGCCCTCTAGAATGGTTTATCACTCGCTCCCCAAGTTCCTTTGCGTCCTCACAAAGCTGCAGTCCCTGCCTTGTTACACCTCGAGTCTCGTCCCTCTAGGTACTGATTTACCTAAATTAAAATTAACTATATTAAAGGGGGCCATTTGACATGTGTACAAACCAAAGGTTACAAGAAAATTGAACACGTCTTACAACAACATAAAACCTTTAAAAAAAAAATTTAGGAACAATCACTCTTCCCTGAAACAGATCAAAACCAAAAAAAAGAAATCATTCAATAAGTTCAGGTTTTTAATCAAAACAAATGGTGAAAACAAAAAGACAGAAAATTTCACACATTCAGCCACTGCCCTTGGCAATCACGACACATGGCATCTATTTTTAATGACATTGTATCCCGTTAATCTATTAAATTTCTTCAAAATAACAAAAACATAATTTAAACATACACAGAACAAAAATAATGCAATGGAATTTTCACGAAAATAAGAGAATCCTCTTGGAACAATAATTTAAATTTAAACAACCACATAAAGAATATAAAAAAAATAAAAATGGTAATTAAGACACTAACCAAAAAAAAAAAATTCATCATCTGTGAAAATCTGAAAAAAAAACTTACCAAGCATTAGTGTAATTTATGAAGGATAAAATAGGATGGAATCGGGGTTGCGGCAAATTTAACACAAAAAACCAATAAATAAAAATAATAAAATAACGTACATAAGCAACACAACCACAACAAAACAAAATTACACACAAGAATATGATCAACAGGTAATAACATTTGTTCTGAAAATAATTTGGACAAGTTATATCAAACAACTTAAATTCGTGACATATTACAATCTGATCGAGATATCAAGAAATAAGATTTTTAAAAAAATATAGCACGTGGTATGATTCTGAATCCTAGGCAAAGACGTGGGTTGGCATTTACAGACTCTGTTCACTGACCCCTTTCATTTACTTTGCAACAGCATTTACGTATGACATAGGCTCGGGAGCTTGGTCTTGTGCTCTCGGTGGGGCGCCCACTTGCGCTCCGTTATTTTTTACTGGCTCGTCTCCCAGGTACCCGGCCAACCCCGGGTACGGGGGTACTGGTTTATTGGTGTAAAACACTACGCTGTCATCGAGCACCGGACGCAAGTGCGACAGGTGGTGCTCGCTCACAGCCCCTGTGCGAATATGCTGAATCACAGCAGAGGAGTGCTTGATCTCCTTCACACGATACGGTCCCATTTATGACGGTTCAAGCTTGTGTTTCGACAGTTGCATTTTCTTCAAGTAGATTCGATCTCCAACCTGTATTGGGGAATCGTGAGCTCGAAACCGTCTGTCGTACCGCAAGCGGTACTTTTCGTTTGCCCTCAACAGCAGACGCTGCATAGCTTGGAACACACGTCGGGTCGCATTACAAAACCACACCCGGTACTGTTCCACCGTATAAAGGGGCATCTGTTGAGGGTCCAAGACCACCGAATACGGCAGTCGGATGTCTTGTCCATACATCAAAAAGAAGGGTGTGTCCCTAATCGAGCTGTTATAGGCAGCATTAATAGCCATCTCAGCCGTCTGCAACAGAGACAGCCAGGAAGTCGGATTATCCCCGATGAGATATTTTAAGATGTTGACTACCTCTCTGTTGGGAGACTCAACGAGTCCGTTAGCAGACGGCCGATGGTGACATGATCTACTTGTAAGAGGGCCGTAAACTCGCGAATTAGTTCATTTACGAACTCACGGCCGTTGTCCGACACTAGTATTCTGGGACACCCGAATCAATTTACCAGGGAATGCAACGCTTTAGCCGCTTCCTTGGCCGATTTGTCTATCATTGCGCACACATGTGTGAAACGCGTGAACGCATCCACAAATACACAAATATATCTAGGATGTCCTTGCACTGAAGGTAGTGGTCCTACCACATCCATATGCACTCTATCCCACTTTACCGGCACCACAGGCCATAATCAGGCCTTCGGTATCACCGTTCTGTGCTTTTTCATCATGTTGCATACACGACAATTACTAATAATCTAGTTGTCCCTACACATGCCAACCCAAAAGAAATGTTCACGTGCTCTTCTAAGAGATCTTTCTATGCCTACATGCCCAGCATAAGGGCTAACATGAATCATGTGTATGGCTCTCTCTACTAAGGTTCGAGGAAGGACGACTCGGGCTCGGACATCTCCAGGCCTTTTTTCATATTTACACAACAAGACGTCTTCCTCAATGAAGAACGCGTCTTTTGACAAATGCACAGAACTCAGGAACTCATTGCTCTCACCTTTCACACAAGCCTTGATCTGACTAATCCAAGCTTCAGACACCTGACTTTCAACCAATTCTCGCGCACTCCAACCACAAAAATCAACCACACTTTCATTCTCCGGGCATTTATTCTGGAATCCCCCAGACGGAGTTCCACCTGCATTTGACCCGCTACCGCCTCGGGCATTCCCATCCATCTGAGAGTGCTTGCGAGATTCCTGTTTTCTGCGCATCGCGTTTACGTTTGTTTGACTGCCATTGTTCAGAACTGTTGGAACGTTGCTGGCACTATCGCCTGCAGTGCCTGTGCCACCAACGTCATCCCTTGAGGTTTCTTTTTGCGTTCGTTTCCTTGGCGCCTTGCGGCACGAAGTTGTTACTCTTATGATGTTCCTGGAGAGAGCATCAGCCACCCTATTACTTTTCCCTGGGATATGTTCAATCTTTACGATGTCAAACTCTAAAATTCGCTCGATCCATCGAGCTTGGCGATTTGTAACCTCGCTCTTCTTCAGCAGATATGTTAATGGTTGATGATCTGTGAAAATCTTTATTTTGTGTCCCAGCAAAAAATAACGGTGTCTCTTCAGCAACCATAAGACCGCCAAAGCCTCTCGATCGAAGGTACTATAATTTTTCTCTGCCCCTTTTAATGCGCGTGATGCAAAACAAACTGGTCTTTCATTACCTTCATCGTCAATCTGGGAGATTACTCCCCCTATCGCAATATCACTTGCGTCTGTGGTCACAAAAAAAGGGCGATCGAACCTCGGATAAGCCAAGAGTTCGTCGCTCATTAGGGCATCTTTTAATTTCTGAAAAGCTTCTTCCTCTTTCTCACCCCATTGGAAATAAGGTTGCTTCCTTAATGCGTCTAACGGTCTCGCTATCTGTCCGAAGTTCCTAATGAACTTCCGATAGTAACCCGCGAGTCCGAGGAAGCTGGCTACATCTTTCGCATGTTTTGGTCGTGGGAATTCTTTAATTGCTACAACTTTATCGGCACAAGGCTTAAGGCCTTCAGAAGTTACTAGGTGCCCCAAAAATTCTACTTCGGCCTGGAAAAACTTACATTTTCCAAATTTATTTTCATCCCATGACGCCTTAATGCTTCCAAAACTTGTATCAGGTTACCTTCATGCTCCTCTACAGTAGCACCAACTACAATGATATCATCTAAATATACAAAAACCCCAAGGCCAATTATAGAGGCTAAAACGGACATCATTACTCGTGAAAAATGAGCAGGAGCGTTCTTTAATCCAAAGGGAAGGAAATTATATTCATATAGCTGATTATTTGCTATAAAGGCCGTTTTCCTCTTTACTCTCATTATCAAGGGGTATTTGATGATAGCCAGACTTAAGATCCAATGTGGTGAAAAATTTACTCTCCCTTACTTTAAGCAAAAGTTCCTCGATCGAGGGCAACGGATAGGCGTTGTCCTTGGTAATGGCATTCAATCATCTATAATCAACACATCCTGAGAGAGCCATATTTTTTCTTAACTAAAACGATCGGAGAAGCCCAGGGAGACTCACTTTCCCGAATTATACCCTGATCCAGCATCTGTTTTATCTTTTCCCCAATTACTTGTTCATGACAGGCAGGTGTTCTGTAAGGCTTACTTCGGATAGGGGGATGATCTCCTGTTTCTATTCTAAAAGGTAACTTATCTATTCTCCCTGGAGGCTCTTCTCCTATCGCCATCGTGTCTTGATATTCCCTTACTATTTCTCATACGCAACTATGATAATTCAAAGGTGTTGCTTTAACAGCTGTTTGCAATAACTTTCTAAGCCGGGTTTTGCCGTGACCTTGACTCCGGGTAGTCAAGGCCAACACTGCGTTATTGGCTTCTACAAGGGAACACACTTCCAAATCACATAGAGACTCGTTACTTAATTCTAATCTACTACTACTCACATTTACAAAAGGGACAGTTGCCTTGCCATCGACGATGGTAGCGACACCAGGCAACATAATGTCTGCCCACTTTCTATGGGGATTTATATACACCAACGTTCCCTCTGTAGTTTCCTTGCCGGGACGAGGGGAAGGGAGTAGTGATAGGCGGGTGGGATCACCTCCCCCACCTCAGGGCTAGCGAGCACCACTCCCGTATCCCCCGTGGCGGCCAGGGCAATTCGGACAACTTCTTTTGTTTCCCCAAGTATGGGGACCTGTTGGTACTGTCCCTCTCCTACTGGCACCGCCACTCTCACCTCTCCTCCCCCTACCCCAAGGAGAAGCACTCGGTGCTCACTCACGAACCCGATTCCCAGTATAATGTGAACGCCAGGGAGGTGGGCGGTAGGCACCACATAGAATTTGTGAGTGAACACTCGTCCACCGAGGGAGATAGTTTGTTGCACTGTTTTCTGCAACACGATGGTATGCCCACTGGCACTGTGCAACGTTAGATACCCTTTCGATGCCAAAATGGCGCCCGTCACTAAGTGTTCCTCAATCAAAGAGACACATGCCCACTATCTAATAATGGGTTGTGGTTTTCCGAGTCTATTCCCACTTCTAGAATAGGTACGGCTCCATCTCCACCCTCGTGAGGGGAGGGGCGGAGGGAGACGGCCGTCCAGCCTCTCCTACAGAAGCACTCACCCCGGGGCCAGTGGGAGCACCACGGGGCGGGGGTAGGTCCCTTCTTACTTGCTGGCTGGAGGTGGCATCGCTCCGACCGGGCCCTCTGTCGTTCCTCTGGTCGCGGCTGCCGCTGGCCCTTAAAGTGCCGGAGGGGGATTGTTCGTCGGCACTCTCTTTCCTCCCCTTCCTCGCGGCCTTCCCCTTCCTCTTGAGGGAGGGGGCCCGCGATTTGGTGCAGCGCCGTTTTTTGTACACTGGCTGACCAGGTGATCAGCTGCACTGCACCCATAACAACCCCACTGTCCAAAGAAGGGGCATTGGGCGCGCCAGTGACCCCTACTCCCGCACTGCCAGCAGCGCCCACAGGTCGTATCCACGCTCCCCCCTCCCTGGGCTCCCCTCTGGTGCTTGGCACTAGGGCCAGCCCTGGAGTTGGATGGGGCGAGTAGGGCGCGTCTTCTTGTACCAGGACGGGCGGCGGCAGCAACGAAAGGGCGGGGAGCAGCCCCACTTCCTTCTTGTTCCTTCCGTGTGGTATCTACTAGTGATTGTATGGCTGGGATAGCGTCTTCTAACGGCGCTTGTAGTCCTGCGTTTCTGTAGAGGATACCGATAACACCTGAGGGAAGGGCCTTCTCCAATATTTGCCTGCAGAAGGCATCTTTATCGTCTTCCGATCGAGCCATTGCAGGTGCCAGACTATCATATCCTGTGACAGTCGGTCGACAAAAGAGGCCACGGTCTCCCCCACCCTCATCGTGGGGTGGTAGGCTGCCCATAACCTTCTTTCTTCGTTCACTCTCCCGGAGACCAAAACGGCGGATCATTTTCTTTTTGAATTCGCCCCAATCTTCGGAAGAGCAAATGTTTCCAACCTACCATCCTACGCTGAGTGTCCCCGGTAATTTTCTGTTTGGCAACCAATACTCTTTCCTCGTCCGTCCACCTTTCCGTAGCGAATTCCCCGGCACGTACCCTCCAAGGACAGGTAATTCTCTTACAGGACCTGGTCTTTTATCTGCGTCTGGAGGCGGAGGCGGTAATATAACTCCCGACGATGTGGAACTGTCCGAGCCCCGCGCGTTCGTCTGGTTTTCCGCCCCACGCTGTCTCCATTCCATGAATGCTTTAAGAAGTGCATATAGCCCGTCTATTTCTTGATTTACCTCGCTCCTTACCAGGCTACTTTCTATCGCTCTAGCGTCTCTCACGCCCTCGGCATCACTGTCAGGCATCTGGGCCCTCGTGCTTCGTGTATTATACACCATTGTACCTCACTGTTTTTCACTTTTGCGGTTAATTATCAAGTTGGCACAACCTCAACGACCCACAGTTGGTTAACGATTGACCAATTAGAGTATTGCACTGTATTACGACGCATACTATGATACCCCACACCTGACACCATAATTATGACCCCGACCTGGGTCGCGTGGGTCTCTTAAGTTACTGTGGGTCATGCAGAAATCAAACGCTCAATGATTAATTTAACACCGGTCTTATATTCTAATGAATTTACACAAGGGCCCGAGTGAAATTAACTTAATATCTACAGTACCGGCGAGGTTGAGACCGAACGAGGAAACCGGCAGAGGCAACGAGGGGTAGGACGTCTACCCCAACTCTTGACCGACGGCTAACTGCCACCTTCAATGGGATGGCTTGGTTTTCTCTCTCCTCCAATACCCCACAAACCCCCCCGATATATTCCTTCTAGGCCATGATTGGATCTGGCACCTGTCCTTAGGTCTATTGGCCAATGAGTGCCCATGTAAGGGACGCTAATGCCCAATAAACTTTTTGGGGGATGTTGGGGGAGTTGACGCTCATTTTAATCTGAGAGAGAATGACCATTAACGACACTCATGGCATCCCGTGAGACATTCAGAGGTTTTTGGGGAGTTCTTTTTCAGGGCATCTGTAGTCCTACGTAGTTTGTCGTAAATTTCCCGTCGCAGCGAGTCCTTCCAATCAGCCGGGATGGAATAATTGAAAGAGATCCTTGTTCTTTCCAGTTCCTTGAATTTTTCTTTCTCTTCTTGCTTGGCGGCTGCTATGTGCTGTTTCAACATCATGGCACTAAATTCATTGAATGGGTGATTGTCATATCTTCTTAGACAGCGTGGCAGCAAGGATTTAGGGAGCACTTGTTCAGAAAGGCACTTCTTCAGGAACTTAAGACGAATTCTGGTTGAATGTGCAGCCACAAGAGACTTGGAGAAGGTAATGACAACACATCTCAAAAGAGGAAACAGGATAGCGAAAGTAAACGTGGCCCTCATTATGTATAACTGAATCACGAAAGTTAGGAACGTGATAAATCCATAAATAAAGATAAATGCCACGAAGCCGCCAAGCAAGAAGAGAAAGAAATATTCAAGTAACTGGAAAGAACAAGGATCTCTTTCAATTATTCCATCCCGGCTGATTGGAAGGACTCGCTGCGACGGGAAATTTACGAAAAACTACGTAGGACTACAGATGCCCTGAAAAAGAAACTCGACAGAAAACTAAAAAATCTTATTGATAGCAGTGATTGGGCTAATTGTGCACGTCAAGATTGTGTTGTTAACTTATCTAGTAAACAAATAAGTGAAAATGTTGTGAGTGCGCTTGGATATGGTTTATCTTTCTTTGCAACAAGTAG
>NC_087209.1:17749464-17768393 GCF_015104395.2 Macrobrachium nipponense | reverse complement strand
GCCAGTCCCACACCTTATCCCAATGATATTCAAGTGGCCCTTATGTGCCAACACGCATCTGGGTTCTCTTGGTTGCCATTACTCCAAGTACTGAACAGACCAAAAGTTACTAAAACCCGGAAAGTTTCATTATTATTATTATTATTATTGATTATTATTATTATTATTATTATTATTATTATTATTATTATTATTATCATAAAATTCAGGAGCTGAATCCTACTCATATGGAACAAGCCCAAAGGGGCCTTTGACTTGAAATTCAATCTTCCAAAGAATATGATGATCATAAGGAAGTAAGAGAAGGTAAAGAGAAATCCACAAAGAAGAGATCTCGGTTATTAAAAAAAGATAAATTAATAACAGATAAAAATGCATTAAAATGCAAGGAGAATAGAAATGCATAGCATCTTCGCTTGAACTTTTAAAGTTCAATTGCGCGACATCCTCAGGGATGCTGTTCCAGAGTCCAACGGTGTGAGGAATTGAAGGAGGACCTCTGGAACTGAGAAGTTCGACAGCGGACAGCGGGGCTGAACATTTACTGCATATTGGTGCTGCTGTTCAGCGAATCTGGTTGCTCTAGATCAGGGGTGTCAAACTCAAATCCTTTCGAGGGCCAATTATGCACTTGGTTTTGGTCTCGAGGGCCATCAACGATTTGGTCATTACTTACTGGCAAGTCTGAAGATTACAACCTATTTTGCTGGTCATCCTGGTTTACCAAGAATAGCTCGAGTTAAAAATCTCTTGGCACCTCGGGGGCCACATTTGGCCGTCGGGCCATGAGTTTGACACCCCGAGTTTAGATGAAGAGATCAGGGATCAATTGTGAATGTGGAAGATCGCTATTAAAATACACGTAAGTTCCATTAAATCCCTCTTTGCTTCTGTCAACCTACGTAGGTTAAATCTGCAGCTGATAGTCAGTCAACTTTGGCGGTAGGAAATAATGAGTGAACGAACCTCCATAAACAAATGAGTTCAATCACAATTTTTTCGGGTCAAATTACATGATTTCCAAATTTTCATCAACAAATCAATCTTTCCCTTGCAAAAATTCCTTCAAAAGATAAAATGACTGAAAATAACTGCATGCAAAAGTGAATGTCTGTCTCGAACTCCTCACGCCATGCGTGTTCATGGAATGTCAATTCAACCTTTGAAATTAATTCAATCTTCCAATGCCTACTCACGAAATCAATCCGGGCTACGATACTTATCGATCAATTTGACAGAAACAAAATAATCCCTGCCTTCTCATATCATACATCACTTTGCTGGACTCGGATATTGGAGGGACAACAGAAATTGGCCTGTGTGATCGATGCCAGTGACTGACTACTGCTCTGAGTGATCGACAAGAATGAAGGTTTTGTGACTGAAAAGGCTGCTGAGTGACTCGATCCTTTTCCAGCCTTTTGTGTTCGATGCCGAAAACTTGGTCTATAATCAACCTAATTTCTCGGGCGGGGTTTTGGATCAACAAAAAATGATGAATATTGAAGACAAACAGACCGCAGAAGTAAGTAATTCTACAGATGTAAGTAAAGAATGAATAAAAACAAAAGCACACAATGAAGAGGTGAAATACATGTCAATCGGATGAATTGGTCTTCAGAAGTAATTCCTTTCATTACTCCAACGTATGTCTCAATGAAGGGAGTAGACACCCTAACTTGAATGCTTTTACTCAAGTTCCTCGTTGGACGAGTGGTTAACGTGCTCGCCTACCGATTCGGTAGTCCGAAATTCGATTTCCCATCTCTGCCAACGTGGAATCAGAGGAATTTATTTCTGATGATTAGAAATTCCTTTCTCGATATAATGTGGTTCGGATCTCACAATAAGCTGTAGGTCCTTGTTGCTAGGTAACAGCCACGTAAAAAATATCTGATCCTTCAGACCATAACTAGGTGAGCTGTTAATCGGCTCATTGGTCTGGTTAAACTATTATGTGCTTTTGAATGTCTTTATACATTTGGAAAATATATTAGTTCTTACTTAGGTAGAAGTACATCCTGACGCCCTGAAATCGTAGAAGACAAAATCACATTCCAACTACCGGCAGCTGCCAGCGGTAAATCTAAGGGTAAAACTCAAGATGCAGAATCATTATGTATTGTAAGGGAACAGTTTCCGGATTGATCTCCTCAGTCATATGTACAGGGTGTCCATAAAGTCCCAGTACCATTACAAGTAGTTATTGCTCAGAAACAATATAACATAAGGTAATGCAGTTTTTTTTTGTAAAATGTTCTACATTTCAAGTTAACATTCAGAGCACTTCATTCTATAAAGAATCTGCATTACGCTCTGTTATATAATTTCTGAGCAATAAATAATTGTAATGGTACTGGGACTTCATGGAAACTGTATTACTGATCAAGATTCTTTGGAAGAACTCTAGTTTAACTTAACAAAAGGTAAAAAGCAAAAACAACAAATTAAGAAAATCAAACATACCCACGTGGGCCAATAATTCCCTTCGATAAGATACGATAGTAATATAGACAGTAATGATATCAATATCGCATCAATGGTAATAAAATGTTCTATGACCTAAACCATTAAAATGCATATTAGAAACCCTGTCATCTTCATAATATAGAGAAGATAATTCGGTTTTCATTGTTACTCAATACATAAACGTCCAGAAGAACAAATGGACAAATGGAAAAACACAATTCTCATCATACATGATATAGAACTTATAAAAAAAATAAAAAAATCCTTCGGCTGACAGACGACTTTCTTTGTTAATAGTAACCAATATACTAAGTAGAAAAAATATTTCATCACTTACTGGCACCGAAAGCAAGGCAGAAATCTTCCAGGAACCCTGGACAGAAGCCCGAGGGACCTTAGCAACAGCTGAGCCTCCGTCAGATGCTGCCATTTTTGGTCGACGTTCCTCCCACAAAGGTATAATAATGATACATAATTGGGCCACTTTCTTTGGCCATAAAGTTACGAAAGTCACTGCCAATCTTGGACCAGGGGTTTTGGGCCTTGTGGTGATAATACACTAGTGCGTTTTTTCCGAAAAATCGACGACGGAAACTTTTTTTAGGATAAATCAATCTAGACACTTTTCAAAATGATTTCCCCATATTGGGGAATCCATAATGTCATTCAGCCAAGTTTGAAAAAGAAAAAGAGTTCTAACTATGTCTTTGTGGAATATTTTCATGTTTTCATATAAGCCAAAAATATTCTTTTTAGAACCCAACTGCCTTAATTTAGTCCTGAGTAAAAAAAAATTTTTTTATAAAAAATAATTCAGGTAAAAAGAGTAACGCTTGACAGTATCTGGGTAAAATCACCTTTTAAAAGAAACAATTTTGGATAAAATGTACGATAATCGTTTTCCCTCGTATTTCTAACACAGTTATTATGAGTAGAGACCTCCAACCTGATATACAAACTATATATGATTTTTACTTTAGTAAGACCTAACCTCACTCACTCTCTCTCGTCGATGGCCTATGCCACTGAGGCGCCAGTTGTGGTAAATGAAATTCGTCTCACTGGCAAATGAAATAAAATGTACTTATCTAAAAAAAAAAATATATCATTAACGACACAAATTTTTTTTGACATAAACAATGATTGAACTCTAACCGTTCTCTTTCAGTTGTCGTAAGTTTTCGTGGAACCTCTTCGTCCTTCAAGAAGTAAATTGTATAATCTTGAGCAATATTGGACGGCTCTGATTCTCAGATAACAATACCGAGAGAAACCAAGAGTAACTGGAGAAGAATCGTTTTCTCTTATTTCAAAGAATCTTCGAGCTGATGCCCGATAATTGGGCACAAACGAAAATGCGGATTCATTTAGGACTTGAGGCTTTAACAAAGATGCGAGTATTGCTAGAAATACGATTTATTTTACGACAATTTTAGGGAAATAAGTCTTATTACCAGCAGTGCGGCTATTTCCAATCTTACAAATATAATTGATTCCAAAATTCTAGGCAGAAATAATGGACTACAATGGAGACCCAGGAATGTACCTTTTTAAAATGTTTGTCTGAAAATATTTCATATGTTAAGATCACACTTGTGCATCTCAAGATCATCCATGTATTTCGTCACAAATATATATATGTATATATATATATATATATATATATATATATATATATATATGTGTGTGTGTGTGTGTGTGTGTGTGTGTGTGTGTGTGTGTGTGTGTGTGTGTGTTCAGAGCTCAGACAACGAATTGAGGGAGGTATCAAATTTGTGACGTAAAAGATGGAAAATCTCGAAATGCATAAGTGTGATATTAACATATGAAATATTTACATTTGTTACAACGGAAATAGACTTTTTTTCTACAATACAGCTCTAAAAGCCAAAACAGTCAGTGCATTACTCTTAATGAAGCCATGAAAAAAAAAAAAACTTGAAATCTATTATACCAACCATGCTATTCTTGGTTTGAAATTACTCCAATAATCACTGCTAACTCGTTATAAATCACACTGTTTTATATTTAGACAATTATTTCCATTATATTTTGAAATTCAGAAGATGAATAAATGACAGAGAGAGAGAGAGAGAGAGAGAGAGAGAGAGAGAGAGAGAGGAGAGAGAGAAGAGAGAATCTCTTACCACCCAATCTTTCTCAATTTCTTCATGTTCTTTATTCGTCCTCCTTTATTTAATGACTCTCTCGAGATTAAATATAAAAAAAAAACTTCCCCACCAAAACCGCTTTTCCCCGGGAGCCTAATCAGCATTTCAAAAGGTATTTTCCGCCTTTTGTAAGTCTTCAAAAAGGACGAAAATACCTTAAGCCCTTTCTCTCCCATCCATATGCAGTGGGACCACCACCATCAGCTATAATGGTCGTTTCCTATTCCTCATGAAATTTGCACAAACACCTGGAGACGGCTAATGTAAACTTCAAGATCTTTTTAAATCCTAAATATGTATAAATTATCAATGCAAGAATCAGCTGTTTTTATTCGGAGTTTTGTTAATATTTTCATGCTTGATTACTCAAGAATTTCTCTATTTATTGCCAATTCATTCTTATAACCATGCACAGGCTAATAATAATAATAATAATAATAATAATAATAATAATAATAATAATAAAACAGTAGACTGTGCACTAATTTGACTATCAACAGACTAGCAATAATAATAATAATAATAATAATAATAATAATAATAATAATAATAATAATAATAATAATAATAATAATAATAATAATAAAGGGAGAGTATAATGACCAGTAAACTTAGAAACCACAAAAGTATAACATGTATGCTTTCAGGTAAATTTTCACAAACTTAAGTAGCCAAAGATAACGCATGTATTGCTTATCAGTTAAGACCTAATTTTTTCATATTTTATGAGTAATACGGGTTCATAAAACTTGACAATTTCCAACCTCATAACATCAAACTTTATCGGAGCGACGAAGGAAACACCTCCCATCTTATCTCAACGTCGTAAACCTTTTAATGACAATACATTACTTCTGCAACGTTAACCTCCACAACAAAACGCAAACACGTACAGACTCTCTCTCTATCTCTCTCTCCTCTCTTCTCTCTCTCCTCTCTTCTCTCTTCTCTTCTATCCTCTTGTAACTTTCTTTCTCATCTCTCACTCTCTTTCCTTGAATCTTCTCTCTCTCTCTTCTCTCTTCTCTCTCTCTCTCTCTCTCTCTCTTTATTACCAACATGGATTTTTCCTCTGACATTAGTTAGTTGGATTTAGAAGTGACAGGACAACAAGAAATAGCAACGACCTTTACGTGCCAAGGACAAATACCGAGCTGGGTAAAAGATCGTTCACTGTACAGGGTCCTTTAGCTTGGAATAAGCTGCCAACAGCTATAAAATCAACAGTTAATATCAATTCTTTCAAATCAGCTCTAAAGAAACATTTTTTGCCGATAGGGTGATAACGCTTTATACTGCATTTCCAGAATTGTAACAATTGGAGGGCAACTTTCTAAATCATAATGTTTCCTATTTACACATGTAAGTAAAATTATACATACTATTTTGTATTTTTAAGATGTTAAATCAGGTTTTTTTTTTTTTTTTTTTTTTTTTTTTTTGGTGTGTGAACTGTGAGTAGTATGAAATGTAACTCATGCATTGCAATATATTTTATCCTTTGTAAGATACAGAATAGCCAATGTAAATATTGGAAATAAAGCTTATTATTATTATTATTATTATTATTATTATTACTCTCTCTCTCTCACTCTCTCTCTCTCTCTCTCATCAAAGTCTGCCTCGTCAACTCTGGCTATTCTGGAGCACTTAACAAAGAGCATCATCCTCCGACATTCAGGAAAACAACGGGAAAACAGCATTTCCAAGAAGCGTCCTTCTGGCGTTGTTGTTTTCCTTAAAGGAGAAAATCCCCTCCGGCGATCTGTTTGTTTATGGCTCTGTTTGTTTGCTGGAAAATGACACCAACACTTTACGGAATTTTGTTTACGCAAATTTGAATGGAACCTTTGGAAGTGGGAGATTTTCGTCCTCCAATGGACATATTTGTTTATCTAAATTTAAATGACTTTGATTTATGAGTCGTTGCTCTGATGACCTAGTACGTACTATAGTAGATTCACATCAACCGTGCATTTGATGTCTAGGCCAATTCCTTACGACGTCCTGATTGGCTGCTGATAAACTAGTCACAAAGGCTGGAAACTCTCAGTCTCTCGAGAGAGTTCACATGGGGAGGATGTATGTTCCACCTCTCCTGAAAGACATATCCCTCAGGAGAGGTTGAACATAGATCCTACCATTGTGAACTCTCTTTCGAGACTAAGAGTTTCCAGCCGTGTGACTGGCTTATCAACAGCCAATCAGGAGCGTCGTAAGGGACGGGCCTAGACATGACATGCACGGTTGATGTGAATCTACTATAGTTATTCAGTTCGTGTGTTTATGTCCACCACCGAGATGTGAAAATGAACGGGCGTTGGCTGTTATAAGCAATCATAAAATCTTGTAACATTATTTACGAAAACAGTAAAAACCGAAAATAACCCATTCGATAATATTTAAATGGCACCCACCTACAGTATGTCGTCTAGTGTTGTTGTCAAAACAGGACAACCTGAATTATCCACTATCAACGGTTATCATCAACTGACAAAAGTATAACTACCGAATATTATTCACAAGGGAGCATAACCTCACGATATTTACCAGTACGGAGAATAAGCGCTAAAAATTCACCCCCAAAAATATACCAATACGACCCACTTTCTATTGAGGTGTTCCCGTTCTGTCATTGCATCAAGGCGTGCTTCTGCCATTTTTATACAAAAATGAAGAAGATGGATGAAGCAGAAATGAGAATGTTGAGATGGATGTCGGGAGTAACAAGGGAAGATAGGATTAGAAATGTTTATATAAGAGGATCGACAAAGGTAGTTGAAATATCGAAGAAAATATAGGCAGGAAGGCTTCGATGTTATGGACACCTGTTACGAAGAGAGGAACATCATGTTGGAAGACATAAGGTGGAAATGGAGGTGCGGGGTAGAAGGAAGAAGGGAAGACCAAAAAAGAGATGGCGTGATTGTGTAAGGGAAGATATGTTATGGAAAGGTATTAACGATAACGATGCACAGGACAGAAATCGATGGAGACGACTCATTCACAACAGCGACCCCATATAAAAATGGGTTAGAGCTGGGAAGAAGAAGAAGATAGCGAGGAATGTGTGATATAAAACTCGAATCCGTTCAAGGATAATTCAAGATATTTTCTTTCATAAAAAGAAACCTGGAAGACGATCAGAATGATTCTGCATATACGTTTGTATACCTGGAACATCTAAAATGTTACTAAATTATCGAATGAGAAAAATTAAGTTGAAATCACGACCATTAGGATGTGAACGTTCAAAATTAATAAATAAATAAAATATTCAACAAATCCCTAACTGACAAATTCATACGGGACAATGTCTTATAGAACACATTCCAAAGCATTCATTATCATCATAAGCGTCATAACCACAGAATTTACAACCACTACCACTACAGATATTTGCAACAGTGGTTAAAATTGAAACTCTAAAAAATTACCATCCCACGATATTGTATACAGGGTATGAGGCAGGCATTTGTGCTGCTTCAAAGGTGTGACCACTGATCCGTTTTCTTACCTGTTAATGAGAAAAGACATAGCGTTAAATAATTGAAACTTAGTGCACGAAAAAGGAGTAGTTGCAATTTTCGACTTACTCATTAGAAACGTATAAGTAAAAACTTCAAAATTGATCGAGATGCCTTTGCAATTTAGTAATTATCTCACAACTGCTAAGGTACGACATTCTTGGAGTTTTAGTTGATACCAATAGTAAGTCAACCATGGGCCAACCTTGACCAAACACTTTAATTTTTATGCCCGATTTTTTTTTTTTTTTTGTCTTAAATTGTTCTCAAACTTGAAACAAACAATAAGTTTTATGAAAAATTAATCTCTGCTCCCTGTAATTCCAGTTAAGCAAAACTAATGGGTATTTGGCACTATTAACTGTGAGAGAAATAAAATCGAACATAAAGAGATAAAGAACAGGTATTCAACTGACAATAAAATATACGCTGCTTAACGTATAACTCAGATATATACTTAAGTCAAATGTAAGAGCGTTCTAGGCCCAATAACAATAATAATAATAAAAACAGCTTTACATGTCGATTCATTACTTTTAAATGTGGTTGTTTTTATTTCAAGACAACTTTAAAAGCATCCAAACGGTTGGAGTATTAGCACTACTCAGGCAAGATACGCCTCATTACTGACTGCTTCTCTCACACAGTTCTTTGTTCTTCGCCATATGAGCAAAGGTATCTATCTCATTCCGCGCACGGAGCCATGAAGCAATAGCATTTTGCAAACTGCGCACTAAAGTTGTATCAGCTCTTCCCCTGATCTTCCTTAATGGGGCAGCTAACTCGAGGACGCCATTACGCACGAACAGGCCGTTCAGGTGATCTCCCAATAGCGCGGGCGAGATGGGTATCTTATCTGGCAGCTAATGTGAGTTCGATATTTCACGGTAAATATTTGACGTGGATCTCGCGGTAAATATGAGAAGTTTATGTGCCCCGCATACGCAAGATGAGGAGCTGGATCTATGAAAAAGAAGAATATTTTCCAGGAAATACATCGCGAATGCATCGTCAATGAGGAACTGGACGATGCTGAGAGAAGCATATTTTCCCGTAAAATACATTCGTGATGTATTTTACGGGAAAAATCGTAAATGAAGAACTGGAAGAAGGTGAGAGAAGAATATTTTCCGGAAAATACATCGCGGATGCTTCATCAATGAAGAACTGAACAAACGTGACAGAATATTTCCCCGGAAATACATCGTGAAAACATCATGGATGTATTGCCTTCGATGCACAGCAAAATGCCATCCATTCTCTTGTCAAAAACACCGAAAATTTCGCTTGCGAGGACACGGAGCAGGAACAACAATAATAAATAATATTTGTCGACAAACCACAGAGATTACGATAATCCAAAACCCATCAGTCACCCGGGATAGGAAGTGTTTGCACTCAACACACAGCCAGTAACTAAATGTCCTTCCAAAGCCAGGCTTACACTACACACGCAGGAATTAAACAGTGTTATCAAATGCTACGTGTCAAACGGGTAGCTGTCCAGTTTTTAATACGGATCATTTGGGGGAGACTTTAAACTCTAGGAAAGGAACAGAAAATATATATTCATTTTTGTGTATGTGTATGCAACTAGTGCAAATATCAGCAGACTGAAACCGAATATTAGCTCTCATTGTTGCCTTCGAACTTAAATGGTTATTTATACTGAATGTCTCAGTATTTCTATCCCTCAGTTTAGAACATTGATTATCGTCAATTGCCGTCACAACGAAAAAGGATACCTGTCTGAGGTCTGTGGTCTACACCAGTTTCTAACAGCGATGTTGACGATCATAAATAAGTTTAAGTACGTTACTGATTCACAGTTATGATTACAATGATTGACATGAAATTGTTTGACTTTGAGATATGGAGTAAATAGGTGTGTGTGTGTGTGTGTGTGTGTAGAGAGAGAGAGAGAGAGAGAGAGAGAGAGAGAGAGAGATATGCAATAAATCTTGGTATTCTATAACATACACCAACTAAAATGAGAGAGAGAGAGAGAGAGAGAGAGAGAGAGAGAGAGAGAGAGAGAATTACATGAACCAAGAAACTATGGTTGTCTATAGCAATACCAAATAAAATAAAATAAAATTAGCAAGTTCTGAGAAGGAGTAATAAGTATGAATTCTTTCCGAGTAACTACAACAAACATTTCAAATTTCTCGGAGCTTTATTTCTCTGGTTCTTTACTCAACTCCAAAGCCTTCATGAGGAAACCAGCTATCCATATTTGCCCCAGCTCTTATTTATCTAACTCTCAGTACGGACCCATTAAGTAAATGGAAATCCACGCACAGAAAACAAACAAATAAACAGCTGTACAAATGGAAGGAACACCCCAGTAGCATATGCGTCATGTACGTTGTAATTAATAAAACTGGCGCGAAACTAATGACCAACTAATTAACGGTCTGGCGTAAATTGAGTGCGGGTAATGGTCCACGAAATGGTCTACAGTTGCTGAAAAGTTGACAAGAAAGGGGACGGGAATAAGTGTTAATTCGTCTGTATTCTTTTATATGGAGTAATGAGTTGATAAATGGGAGAAAACGTTTTTGTCTCATTGAAAATATTTTGTCATGGTAAATAGTGTGAGATTTTTTTACTATCTTGTAGAGAGGCAATTAATTTCCAGTTTTTCGGTATATCCTGCGTTAAAATATATTATGTTAAAATGAATACAATAAACACACACACAAACTAGATATAAGTTACGTAATAATGTAGACATTTCGAACACCAAGGTTCAATAAATCAATCAAATCACTGTCAATTTTTTCTTCGTTTACAAAATGCAATTATAGCTAGTGCACATTATGGTCGCATTATATTTACAATTAAACTTCAGTGGACATAAAGAAATTTCTTATAGTTAAGAAATTCAGTCTCGTGAAGAACAAATTGTTAAAAAAATCCACAATTATATACTAAAATTTATTTCAATGTAAAAATCAAAGACTTTCGAACACCTGAACGGTGTTCCTCATCAGTGTAGAGGTTAAAATGTTTTGTTTTTGTTTACACAGAATATAAATGTGGATTTAAAAAATAATATTCTTATATTTATGGTAAAATAATGCAGTGTTGTTATTACTTCAGGCAGAAGCGACATGACTGATAATAAACCATTTTACATTGTATTTTTTATCTAACACTGGTTTGCTCGATTTCTTTCTGAGGCGTTGCTAATTCAGGTATGATTTCTTTAGCGGAAAAATTGATACATCTTTGATTTTTACGTTAGAAACATACTGTATCCTTGTTCAAATACCTGCCATTTTTTTTAAAGGTCAACTTATAAATATAATGGAGACTTTTTAGGAGAAATTGCGAACAATCATCTTTCACTTCAGTCTACTGTATTGTCGGATATGGTAATGGGTAATAGATGATTTTTAAAGAATACGTGGTAACAGAGCCAACTGGTCACCCGCACCTCTTTCTCTCTCTCTCTCTCTCTCTCTCTTTCTCTCTCTCTCTCTCTCATACATTCTTCTTCACTCTTTTTAAAATTTTGCTCGATGAACAAGGAGTAATGAGACCTCATTTGAATCAATGACTTTCCCTTCTCTTCAAACTGAGTTTCTATGCTGCATTGTTTCCCTTTCGGAGGCCACGATCCCTCCTCTCTTTGTCATACCTGCTTTCTTTTTGTTATTATTTATATTCTTCTTTTCTTACATTCCTTGAAACGTCATAAAGAACACCATTAACTTTATGGCAGTTTCCATAACAACCTGTTGGTCATTCTGCGCTGGAACGTATTATTATTATTATTATTATTATTTTGGAAGAAGACCTCTTTTAAACAAATCCTGTTGAATAAAATGGCAGAATTTAGATTGATTCGCTCCCCCCCCCCCCCCCCCCCCCCTCCCCCCCCACCCCCCACTTGTCCACAAGGAACACCGGACGAGAAATTCCACATTACCAAAAATACGGAGTGCGCCAAAGAAGAGTAAATCAAAACAAGAAAACAACATTTAACTAGTCAATATTCAACAAACAGTCTTGGAAATATATATATATATATATATATATATATATATATATATATATATATATATATATATATATATATATATATTCGCGTGATCCAAAGCTGCACAAATGTACACGAAGCACAACTTCGCGTTGAATGTCGAATTGCAACAGAAATTCCAGAGCAGAATACAAACTGGATTTTCGGCGGTAACAAAATACATATATATACAGACATGCATCCCGGCACAGCTGTCGGCCACTAAGGGGAACTTTAGACTCACGTTGTTAAGGCAGGGTAAGACAATACTATCTTTGCGTATGTGCAGTGTGAATGGAATGGTGTTGTGTTGGGTAAGGTGTAGTATGCTCGAAAAATGACGTTTCCGCTGTAATCACGGTTAAAATGAATTATTAGTGAGATTTTGAGTTATGCTTATCTTTATTCTTGAGTAATGACATACAGAGAACAATGTACAGACGCCCAACGAAGAATTGGCGTAGTTTCTTAATCCATTGTTCGTTATGGAAATATTGCCATATGGAGGTGCCAGATTATTTACTTAACAATAAATAACATTTCCTTTCAAAGGTGCTATACTTGAAATAAATTACATTAGAACTGAGTAGACTTATTCAACGTATTAAAGATAATTATTTTGCAAAGTAAGGAAAATATATACCGATGGGTCCACGATTTCTAATTTTATTCTCAACTCTAGCTTCGTGACAGCATACCGAAGATTTTGAAGTTGGCTTTGCTGCCGCTGGAGTCTTGATTCAAAGTATCGTACTGCACTGGGGTGTTGTCATTTCGTCTCCTACAGCCGATAAATAATACATCAAGGCGTTAACATTCTTTGAAAACGATGTTTAGTTAAACTAATTTTGTCCTTTGATCAATAAAATAATTTGCATGACACATTTAGTGGGCCTAAATTGGACTTCTCATTTTCCCACATGATTAGCCTAGGTCTATTTTCAGCAGTATACTCTCTCGGATACGTAATATAAATGAATATTTATATTGACTATATATATATATATATATATATATATATATATATATATATTATATATATATATATATATGCTTTATTTGACTATTCCCGTTATTCTTGTTTTATTAGCCATGTTCGCCTTTCTTCTTATCCTTTTCATAATTGCTTAACATAATTAGCTATTCAAAGTAAAAAAGCAATCATAAAAAAATCAAACGAATATAATTCAGTCTTATTTTTTATCGAATTCCTTGCATATCATCCTGTTTCATTTGGACACCTTGGAAAGCTGTGGGAGTCAAAACTGACGAATACATTAAGAAAGGCTTACTTTCCTTAAAGCTTTCTTAGGTTGATCTTTCTGTAGCTATTCATTTCTTCTAAATAGAAATTAATTCAAATTATTTTCACATGTATACCTACTAGACCTACTAGTACTACCATAAGCATATTATAAGTAGCTGAAAGGATAAGAAATATGAAAGGTGACGTTCTCGTTTAAGTCTATTTCATATGTCAAGAAAAACCTACTACTTTAATCAAGGGTTGCTCTTTGACGGCTACAGGGTGTAACACGAGTGTATGCATATATTTTGTGGAATGAAAGATAAAGTTTCTTTGAAACAGAAAAATATATAAACAAGCATTTTAAGGCGTCCGTTGTCGATGAGGGGAATTTTAAAATAACCGTTATCATTAGTGATGCTTTCACGAGATGGAGTTCATGGTGAGAAGTCGAATCTAGTCGCCTGAGATGTAGAAGAGAGCGGAGGTGGCGTATAGGAGTGATGGAAGGATTAGGCCGATATTAATAAAGTATCTCCCAATAAAATGTATTCTTTAGGTTTTGAAGAAAAAAAATGCATGCATCATTGAAACCGTTTCCCTCCCTATCCGTGGTATTCACTGGCCACCGATAAAAAACAAAACAAAAAAATAAGCCTAACTGGATCTCTCATCCATCAAAGATAAGTTTGTTTATTCATTAGACTTATTCATTAGACAACTATCCAAAGACTTCAAGTGTAGATTTAAAAATCTCTCCTCTCCATCTAAACTACTCATCAGACACCAGTCATAAGCGTAGAGCTAGTTATGATTCCTGGTTCAGCAATGTCGTGAAGAGGCACTAGAATTCAAAGTTCACAAATGAATGTTGCTCAGCAACATTTACACTATTGTATTGTCTTGTTCTCATGTGGTGCTTCCAGGTGTTCCACCTCTAGGCCCATGTTCTAAATTTTGCCGTACTTTAAACAATTTTATTCATCTATGTATGATTCTCTCCGGTTTATTAAGCGCTCTTGATATCTCTCCAACAGGAACTTGCATCGAATGCAGTGCAATAATTCTCTCGCTCATCGAGGGAAGTTTCTTAGACCGATAAATGACACATTGACATTAGATTCCCGTGCACATAACATCAAAAGCAAAATAGAGTGAGATCGCCTGGTTCACACGGTTAGGATATCGTTTTTTTTTTCTTTTTGTTTTTAAATTTGATAGCATTTTGTGAGATTCCAATGTTTTCTGTAAAATTTAACAAATGGAATAGTTCAACTACCTTCAACTTAATATTGAAAAGATAATTTAAGCACTATATTTATGCGATACTACTAGTGATAGGTGTTTCCTATCTATTTGGTAATGTATATCTATGGTTATAATATGACGTTTTTTATCACTTTGTTTCGTTCACGTCAATTTTGCTATATGGAAAATAGTTTTACACAATAACATAACATAATGTTCTAAAGATATCAGTGACTGTTTTTAGCGTCATTACACATGATTTCTTCCATCTTTGAAAAGAAAAATAGATAAATAAGGCATGAATCGTGCGTCAGGCAGGTGAACGAAAAATTATGAAACTCTGCCACGAGTTTTTTGGCCGACAGTACATACGGAACATACAAGCACAATAGCATTCGTTGCATTAACATACAAACTAGGTACGGAAAGCTTTAAAAAAAAGGCAAGGTGTGGGGGGAATAAGGATCCGGCGAATTAGGCTTAATCACAAGAGAGTACTGACTTTTGAAAAGTCACGCAAAATCCCTAAAACTGACAAAGGAACTGCTGAAAAGTCACGCAGAATCCCTAAAACTGAGGGAGAAAACGGCTGAGAAGCCGCTCAGAAATCCCTAAAATTTAGGGAAAATCGGAGATCAGTCAAAGCAGAAACGACGAGTCCGGAATACCTGAAGCGGAAAAACGATCTTTACTCAAACCGGAAAAGAAAACATCCCAGAAAGAAATGATAAGAGATCAGAAGTCCTTCGAATGGAGGACTGGGACCTGTGTTGGTGATTTTTTTTTTATATTTTTTTTAATCAAAAATTTTAAAAAATCAGTGATTTATTTTTTATTTTTATTTATTAGATTTTTTTTATTTATATGGTTTTTTATTTGTAAGCTGTTTTTTTTTTTCAATCCTTTCTTTCCTCAAAATGCATTTTATGAAAGAATTACTATTGATTTTTCTTTTAGGTTTCCAGTTCTGGCCTAAGTATGTACTTGTAATTTTTTTTATATCAAAATAAATAGATGCAGCACAGTTATCCTTAAGTTTTTATTAACGTCCCAACCATAGTTTTCCATTTGTTTGCTTTCAAAATAAATAAATAAATAAAAAAATAAATAAATAAATAAATAAATAATGATTTTTAATGAAAAAAGTCAATGATTCAATCACTTGATTAAATCAGTTTTATTTAATCATTGCCAACCCTGATTGAGACTACTGTAGATGATTCTTTCGAAAGGTTAGGAATGGAATGGAATATAGAATTCAGGCAAAAGGCCAAGCTCTGGGACCTATGAGGTCATCATTCAGCGCTGGAAAGAAAATGAAGACGTAGGCAGAGGTTTGAAAGGTGTAAACAGGAGGAAAAGTCTGGCAGGTGCACTACGAAATCATTATTAGGAGAAGGGTGGATAGCAAGATGGAAGAAAAAGAATATGAAAGTAAAAGGAATGTAAGGGGTTGCAGCTAGGGCCAGAAAGGATGTTGCAAAGAAACTTTAGTAATGCCTACAGTGCACCCAGCGAGTTTCAGTATATAACATGATTTTCAGGCTTTCCGAAAGTCGTCTCTGAATCTTCTTATTTAATAAGAGCCGTCTTTATCGTGGGGAAAACACACACACACACACACACACACACACACACACACTCTCTCTCTCTCTCTCTCTCTCTCTCTCAAACGGGGTCAATGACCATATTTCTTGTTACACCAGGGTACGTAAATCAGATAATCAATTCTTTATTACTGTTGTTATTCTTAATGATAATAATGATAATGCTACTGATATGACTTATTTTATTACTAATGCAACTGTTGATGATGATAATGTTACACTACAGGTATCACTACTATTATCACCAGTCATATTCCTGATATTGGTGTTGCTGATACTGTCACTGCTATAAATAATAAATTTCGCTATTAATTCTAAAGTATTAATATTAATATTATACCTTTGAAAATTATATAACAATAATGATACGAAAATGAGACCGATGCAGCTGAAAGGCAACACGAGACGGGGCTGAGATCCCGAGAGTAATATGAAAGTTAAACAGCAAAACATCGAGGCTTTCATTAGAAATCATGATAAAGCCGCAAAGAACGATCTATGATTAAGACCGAATTCGAAATCTAATCTTCCTCACAATGCAGATCCTCTCGCGAGTTCTTGCATTGGAGAAGATTAATATTGGGGCAAATGAAAAGGATCGTATATACATACCTTTTTTTTATGAAAGCGCAAGGAGGTTGCGCATGGTATATTTGCATGGACTAAGGCACGCTTAAAAGGAGATCAAAGACATATTTCAACATGGACGTCCTAGCCTCAACTTCCTTGAACTTGACCTTAACTTTGGGGGCCGTGCTGACTTGGTGGAGAATGGAGTGTGGGAGGGGGGGGGGGAGGGGGAAGGTTGTATGACCCCCACCCCCAACGTGACAGTTGCATAGAACGAAGTATGCCAAATCATTCTGCATTATTTCCTTTCTATTTTTTTTTTTTTTTTAGAATAAACCTTTCCCTTTTGAAGATGACTCATGAGAGAGAGAGAGAGAGAGAGAGAGAGAGAGAGAGAGAGAGAGAGAGCCACTTTTACATACATACTATACCTGCTGAAGCCAGGATGAACCACTGTGCAAAATGCTTCCCCCAACATCTGCTTCAAACATGTGCACTAGAAGCTCATCCGGATTGCGCCGAATTATGCTACACAAACACACGCACACACACACACACACACTGGACTTAAGCGTCTGCTTTCGCAAGTCTTATTAATATTAGTAATAACACTGACGAAAAATAATTTGGATAAAGTCTGCAATCTCACCAAATTTTGCACAAGAAAAAAAAAAAGAGAGAGAGAAAAAAAACAACATGGCTGACCTGTGTCCTTAGGTGCGTATAAAATTTGTCTCATAAATCTGAGTAGAGAGAAATTTGAGTTCATGATTTCATTACTAGAAAAAATGGGTATGTATTTAAATCCCGGTCCTATGCTGGTTGTCTCGTCCACAATCGCGCACACTTTAATAAAGCGATGAGCGCAACGGAAAATTCACAACGCTGCAATTGCAGATGCAGCACTTGAACGCAAACAAATCCAGTCTCACTTTTGCCAGAATGTCTTCTTCCCTCCGATGAAATTCAAGAGCGAAGCAGAAGCAGCGTCCTGCGTCATGAGGCAATTTGAAAGGGAAATTCTCCTCGCGAGTATAACTCAGCGACTGCTGATTTCCGTCCCCCAAGAAAGATTCAGAAACCAATGCATCTTTCGACTTCTAAGGGCGTTCGGGATTTAATGGCAGCGATTGCGGGAAATCAGGTTTCTTTATTTTTTTCTTTTAACAATTGAACTGTTGGAAGTCGGAAAGACGATGCATTAAATGCGATGAATATAGGGAAGAATACAAACATGACAGGAAGCTTTTTAGTGAACTAAAAGAAACGAATGACATCGATTGTGGGACATCTGTATTATTTATTCATTCATTTCTAAAAAAAAAACTTTGATGAGCAGGCAAACCGTGGGAAGTCAGAAACAGAGTAGTAAATTCAATAAATAAAGGGAAGAATAAAAACGTGAGAGGAAGCTAATAGGTGTATTAAGACAGACGATGTCAAATTGGGCTAAGAAGTGACCTTGATTGAATGGCTTCTGTTATCTGACATCAAAACGACTGCTGGTCATCAAGAGAATGATATTAGAATATATTTACTGGGAATTATATTGATGCTACAAATAATCAGCCAAGCTTAAGATATAATATCATGGCATATAGTTGTGAATTGTAAACATCACGGAGACAAAGAGTAAATATCAGAATGAATTCAACTAAATTACTCATTCCCTTCTATAAGAAAATATACTGTTTTGATGTATATTATAAATAAGAATATTGGACTTCAATATTTCGCTATACTGGATAGAATATGATAGAATACAGAATTTAGGTCAAAGGCCAAGCGCTGGGACCTATGAATCATTCAGCGCTGAAAGGAAAATTGACAGTAAAATGTTAGAGAGCTGTAACAGGAGGAAAACCTCGAAATTGCACTATGAATCAATTGTTAGGAAAGGGTTAAGGAAAGTGAGTTGGAAGAAAGAGAATATGAACGGAAGCACAGTAAAAGGAATGAAAGGGGTTGCAGCTAAGGGGCCGAAGGGACGCTGCAGAAAACCTGAAGTAATTCCTACAGTGCGCCGCATGAGGTGGACTGACGGTACTAAGCCCCTACGGAGCT
>NC_087209.1:17714464-17741964 GCF_015104395.2 Macrobrachium nipponense | reverse complement strand
ACAATAAAATAAAAATTCCCCACCTGGAGACGATTAAGAGAGTAACTCACACCCTTGGGAAATCCAACCCTTTTGCATTTACCTACCCAAATACCTTAGCCAAATCCCTGATTAACGTCCAACAAAAGACATCGCCCAAAGACTCTGGGGTATATGAGATCCCATGCCAGGACTGTGACCAATCTTACATCGGATTTACAGGTAAATCACTTCCCCAGAGATTAAATACAACACAAACGGTCAGTTAGGTATGGGACAACAGAACTCGGCTATTTTCAATCATATAAATGAACATAACCATAGAATAAACTGGAATATGTCACGTGTAATTTTATAGCAGCAACTGCCGGTACAAGAGTCAAATGATGGAATCGGCCTTAATAAAAGAGCAGCAGGTAATGAACATCTCAAAAGGGAATTGGGACATCGGACATCGTCGACGCAGTGTTCATTCAACCAACGCTTAAGAAGATTAAGGAAGATTATCAGCGGGGGTGACCTAAATTGGCTTACTTGTGGACGAATCTCTTGGTATAAATCCACCTTTTCTGTAAACTTTTCTCATTCATATACCTGAAGAGAGAGACAGCAGTCTCTGAAATATAGTACTTTTCTCTCTACATTTTGGTGTTTTTATAGGCTCCTTTTATTAGATGGAATTCTGTTGTTACAGAACACTTTTACCAGTCATATATATATATATATATATATATATATATATATATATATATATATATATTATATATATATATATATATATATATATATATATATATATATATATATATATATATATATAAACTCGTAACGCCTACTTAACCAATAAATCAAACCCGTTCGCTACACTCGACGTTAAAGGAATTTCGACATAACGTTCAGATGAGGCGAAGCTTCTGGAATCCTTCCAATTCCCAGAATCAAAGCCGCGAGAGCGATAATGTTGCATCATCGTGCACAATTAATGCAGGATGGAAAAACTATGCTGCAAAACTGAAGTAGATTCCTTTAAATATTCAAGAGAAAATGTAGCGAATCTAGTCTCTTCAATAATGGAAAGACGTGGAGCGAAGATGGATTCCAACCGATTTATTTAAAATGTAAAAGAATATAAATTTCAGATTCTGAATATTCAAGAAAATGGATTCAGAATCTACCAACGAGAAATGTAAAAAAAAAAAAAATGATATGCAACTACAAATTAAGTTTCATCCGTTAAAATAGATATAAAGGAATCAGTTGAGAACGATATTGCATTCATATACTATTTGACAAAGTAAAGAATGATCACCGTAACAGAAAATTATACTAAAAATGACTTAACGTAATCAACAAATATATATGTATTTCCATGAATTCCGTATTAACCTTATTTCTGAACAATTTTTATTTTATTTTTTTTTTAAATCATGAGCCAATTGCTAAACCAACCGGGCCAACAAAAGGGGCCATCAAGTTCCCTTCTCGCCCCCGTGAGTCTACCTAATTGAGCGGGGTCCAGTGAAAGATGCTGACGGGGCAATGCGTGCCCCCCACCTCCCCCAACCCCATTCAAGAAAACCATGACGGCTGATTTACTCGGCTGCGTCCAAAAACTTAGAGGAGGGGAAATTTGCGATCATCTATAACCTTAAAATAAATAAGGAGCCTTAAAATAAATAGGGAGGCTTCGGTGCATAGTCGCTCGAAGTAATAGGGTTTTGCTCTCTCTCTCTCTCCTTATTGAATTCCATATTTCATTTCATCATGTTATGAACGATGCCAATTTCTGATACAATTTTTATAGTTATCTATTTGAGTCGTTCAGAAAAATTCAAAACACCTAAATTATTTTATGTACTTTGCGAAGTAATTAATCCAGTAAATAAATAACTTATATGCATTTAAGAGCAACATGGAAAATAACTCATATACAGCATTTAAGAACAACATGAAAAATAACTTAATTACAACATTTAAGAGCAACATGGAAAATGAGTTATATACAACATTTAGGAACAACATGGTAAATAACTTGCACAAAAAAATTAAGAACAACACGGAAAATAATATATACAACATTTAAGAACAACATGGAAAATAAATTATATACAACATTTAAAAGCAACATGGAAATTTATATTGACGAGGTCGTTAAACAAAACATTAATTAACTGAAGTACTCTTGGAATTTACACAGCGTACGGGAAAAAAATCATCTTCAACTTGAAGCTTGAATTATTAAATTGGTTACGGGTCTTGGAAAATATGCATCTATATTTTAACAAAATGAAAATGAAAATGCATATAAACTTCCCTTTCAATACTGAGAAATAATGCTTTTTATGTTCATCCTTTAGTCTGGAAGGCTTCCAAGAAAGTTATATAATAATAATCATATAATATAATAATAATAATAATAATAATAATAATAATAATAATAATAATAATAATAATAATAATAATAATAATAATAAGGGTTCGAAAGCTTTGTAAAGGGTATTTAAATTATACACGAATTCGCAAAAATTTTTATTATTGTGTAACCGCTAAAATTAACAGGAAAAATTAAATGTTAGTCACCTTCCCGGGAACCAATGAAGAACCCGAACCTGCCGGAAGGAGTTGTGCTTCTGACCGTACTCAAGAGAGCTCTCGCAACACCTCACGAATTAAAAAGGAGATGGACTCGCCACAAAGGTCCAACGCCTACAGACCCATTTCTCTCATCAGCTGCACAGAAAAGACGGCAGAGAGAATGGTGGTTAAACAGACTGCTGTGGAAAACAGGGCCTTACACCACCGCTTATATGCCTACAAAGAGGGGATAGGCACCACGGAATGTCTAGCAGATGTGATGGCCACAATAAATAACAAGAAAGCAATCGTAGTATTTCTCGACCTAGAAAAAGCCTACGAACTTGCAAGTGCAGCTGCTATCCTGGCAGCCTTAGCCAACAAGACGGTTTAAAGGCAAACCTTCTAGCATGGACCAAAAGATACATGCAAAACAGACAAGCCAGAGTTACCTTTCAAGGAGCAACCTCCGAATTCCTCAGTCTGGAAAATGGAACACCCTCAAGAGGAATACTCAGCCCCTTCCTCTTCAATATACTAATGGAGAAATTAGCCAACAGCCAAACTTCCCAAAAATGGAGTTGAAATTTTCATATATGCAGATGATGTGTGCTTGGTCAGCACAGACAGGCATAGAGCCCACCAACACATGCAAATCGCGATAACACAGATTGAAAACAAATGCACAGTCCTAGGACTTAAAAATCAACCACGGCAAAACCAAGGCAATGGCAATCAAATACAATACAGACCTGAACCCAATACAACTCATGGGAGAACCCATCGAATGGGTAGACAACTTCATGTACCTAGGAGTCAACATCAACATACAGCTCTCACCACACAAACAAAGAAATAGAAACACTTAAACAAAAGATCAAATGCAGACAAAACGCCATGAAAGAATCACCTCGCTAAGGCAGGGAGCCGTATACCATGCCCTCAGAATTTTCTACATACAGACAATAAGATCAACAGTAGAGTATGCTGCACCAGTCCTCACTAATCTCACAAGCACTGAACAAAAAAGTTTTGAGGTAATCCAAAACAATGCCCTTAAGACTCATTACAGGAGCACCAATGTGGACCAACCTATGCATCCTGAGACATGAAACAAAACTACAATCTCTGACTCATAGGATAGATCAGAGAAAGACATCCATCCTGCTAAAAAACCTTAAAAAATGACAGAGACTGTCCACTCAAAAAGGAGATCAGGAAATGCATTAATCTCCATGAAGAGCTAGACCCTCCCAAAACATTATGCTGGAGACCTTCTAGATACACTGAGAAGAGTAGGCATGCAAAATCATGCTGCAGCCATCAGGGAAGACAACCCCTTCAGTGAATACACAGAATCAGCACCCTGGGAACCAGAACCTTTTAACACAAACTACACAATTCTTTTTCCAGAACAAGCAAGGCAAGCATGCACCGCCCAACCAAGCAGGTTCAAAGCAAGCAGGCACAAGAAGCAATACAGTTGACAACCGCCACAAACATATACTTACAGATGGATCAGTAGACCTCAGCGTCCCAGCGGCAGCAGCAGGGGTCTACTCAACAACACTCAAAGAAGCTGGAGGCTCTCCGACAATGCCTCCACACTACAGACAGAGCTAATAGCTATCGCCAAAGCACTAGAAGACTCCCAACACAGACTGGGCAACACTACAATACACACCGGCTCGAAAGGAGCAATACAAGCCATCACAAAAGGCAAAGCAAAGGAAAATATCAAACTCCTAACGAGCATATGGGCACTGGCAAAAACTCCATCAAAGCAGAAACAGACAAATAACTCTCAACTGGATCCCGAGCCATGTAGGAATACAAGAAATGAGGAAGCTGATTCCCTGGCAAAAAGCGGGCTACACATAAACAATGTCAACATCAAAATAAACCTCTCACTAACCCAACTAAAAAGCATAGCAGCAGCATACTGCCAAACACAGGAGGAAAGCAAAATCAGGAGAGCCATCTTCGGAGGCTCCAAGACTGCAAAATGGTATGCAGACACCACACAGCATACCGAAGAACATGACACGAGCACTAGCGGTAATAATACACCGTCTAAGGTTCGGATACCAATGCACATGGCAAAAAATAGAAAACAACCCTAAACCATGTAAATACTGCGAAACAAATACAGAAGAACCACTGGAACACTATATATTACACTGCCAGAAACACAACAACTAAGACAATGTGATGAAGGAGATCAACAATCAGTCACTCAAATAACAAGACACATCCTAAACAACACCCAACAGCTTACAGGCTTCCTATGCTCCTACCCACCACCAAGGTAGGTGCAAAACACTCCTAAATAGCAGAATCTCGGGGACATCAGTCAAGACCCCTCACACCCCCTGCCATCCCTATCCACTCACATACAAACCATAAAACACAGAATAACAAACAATCCACCCAGTGCATGACTGACACAAAGACAGCCAACATCAACCTACATCACCCAACATCCAAAAGCAAAGCCCCGACTCTGACATCCTTCATCACTACCTCACCTCATGCACAGCATTCCTTCAGCCTCATGCATCAACAACACACACTACTTCCCACTCGGAATTGGAACGGAATAAGGAAATGTTTTGTGGACCTCACAAGCTAACTGACTAGCAATCTTTTTCTCAGACTCATACCCTTCCTTCTTCTCATCTGTTGGCCTCTCTGACTTGCCAACACTCACTACTATTGCACTTTTCCTACTACTGAAGGGCACCTTAGGGTTTAAAAAGGTTGGACAACCTTACCCATCAAAAGTTTCTTTCCAATATCACACTCATCAACTCACGCATTATCACCAAATAAAGAACCATATCCTACCCATTACCACTTCTCACCATCCTGAGTTACGGGCTGCTCTGTGAGCAAGAGCCCGTGCTGACACAAGGTCAGCTAAATCAAAAACAACAAC
The DNA here is from genome assembly GCF_015104395.2 of Macrobrachium nipponense. Classification (NCBI taxonomy): domain Eukaryota; kingdom Metazoa; phylum Arthropoda; class Malacostraca; order Decapoda; family Palaemonidae; genus Macrobrachium; species Macrobrachium nipponense. The sequence continues at coordinate 17,736,473 of NC_087209.1, read as the reverse complement.
AACAACCACAAAGGTTAATACGGGCTGCTCTGTGAGCAAGAGCCCGTGCTGGCACAAGGCCAGCTTAATCTTAAACAACAAACAACAACAACCACTGGAATTCAGTCCCTCAGCAATTATCGCTTGATAATGTCCTGTCGATCAGGAGGAAACGTCGCGTTAGAGAGAGAGAGAGAGAGAGAGAGAGAATTGTATAAGTAATAATAAATCAAATAACTCAACCGAATTTTACCATGCCCTTTGGTGCGTTGCTCGCCAGTCTAAGCAACAACGAGAAAGCCGTCATCAGAAAGATAGAGAAAACTCTTTACAAGATTAATAGTGCTGAAGCAGCTGTCATTTTTAACAAAACAAATAATAATAATAATAATAATAATAATAATAATAATAATAATAATAATAAAGATTGGGTACTTAAAAATGTTCAAATTTCTCATCTTTCTCATAGAGATGACAATTCAGAAAGTAAATAAATCACCAAAACGTTTTTCTTATTGATCATAATTAGTTATCAAAACCTACCCTGATTTTCTTCTTCACTAGCGATGATTATTGAGTTCCCTCTTACACTGACTATATTTCGAAAAAGCAATTTTCTCTTTCGGTCTCCCCTCCACCCAGGTCTGTCCTTTACTACCAAGGATTTAAATTAATCCATAAATCGCTACTGCTGCTACTGCGGTATCTCTCGCTGCTTGCCTAAAACATTGATATTGGAACTCAGCGGGGAACAGTGGTCTCGACTATGTCTATATGTATGTAGGTATGTATATATGTATGTTTGTAGAGCCTATGAATATTTATTCAAAAAGGACTGTAAAACCTTTAAGGGTTTTAGAGTTCATGTATATTAACACATAGTAATGCATTGACAAATATGTTGATACGATAAGTTGCGGCATTGATACGTATTAGGTGTTAATTCATCTGAATAATATTTTCTATGATTTTGAAGAAAATCTGTGACTAAAATAATTTTAAGGTTTTCTTCAACTAATGCAAACGCGCAAATAAGAGAATACGGAATGTTCCACCGGACAGGATAATTATAAAGTTCAACCTGAGAGCTTAGAAAATCAAGTTTTTCTTTTGACTTTACCTTCAAAAGAATCATCAACCATTGCAATCGTACAAATAACGGAATACGGAAAACACCAATGGACAGCGGAAAAAATATAGTTTTTTTCCTGAGAATCTATAAGACATAAAAAGAGAATATGGAAAGTTCCACCAGAAAGAGAAAATGCAAATTTTTTCTTTGATTTTCAAGGGAATCCATAGCCACTTGAACTGTTAAGGAAATTTCCACCACACGGAGGAGGAAATAAATTTTTTTTTCACTGATTTCAAGGGAATCCATTTTGAAACAGCAACCGTGCAAATAAGAGAATACGGAAAACCCCATCGGACAATGAATAAAAAAAAATGTTTCTCTTAGCTTTTCTGAGAATCTATAATGTTTCAAAAAGTTAATATGGAAAGGTTCCACTGAAGAATATAGAAATTAATTTCTTTGGGGATTTTCAAGGGAATCCATAACCACCGCAACCGTGCAAATAAGAGAATATCGAAAGCCCCACCGGCCATAGGAGAAAAATGATCTGACCAAAAAATGGCTACCCCTATTATAACCGGTCATTTATTTACGACGTTGAGGCGCTTTTCCATTACAGAACACTAGACTATAACCCCATAAATATTCAGCGGCCCGATTTAGCCTTCGAAGCAGGGCGCATTTAGGCTCTTCACGAAGTCCCACAGTCCTAAGGCCATTTTCAGAGCCGCGTCAACGATATTCCTTCGACGGGTCTCCCGTCGGAGGGCTCACCGAATCAGCGGCCGAAGAGCCAAAGGTAATCATTTAGTGGCAGAAAGGTGGAGAGGCAGAGGCAGCCCCCCACCCAACCCCCCCACAAAAATTTAAATAAATAAGAATATTCAAAAATGTAATAAATAAATAAATAAATAAAGGGACGGTTTGTGATCTGAAGTTTATTTGAATAAGAATCGAAAAGAGAGAGAGAGAGAGAGAGAGAGAGAGAGAGAGAGAGAGAGAGAGAGAGAGAGAGAGAGAACCTAAAATAATCATTCTGACACTCAAGTTATTTCAATAGGTATAATGGAAGCTGAAAGAAAATTATTTTCGTTTCAGAACAGAAGATGGTAAATAAATGAGAGAAATAGAAAAGCAGAAAGAGAAACAGAGTTAATTGAGAGGACAGTGAAACTTGCACAATTTCGTTTTTATGATGGACAAATGGAAAATGCATTATGTTTTGTAGGCGGAGAGATTCATTAAAAGAGGTATAACATCCCTTGGTGGAAAAGAGTTAGGAATTTGGTATTTAAATTTCTCATTTACTTCGCAAGGATAGAACACACCACGAAATAAGCCATAAAGGTCAGTAAATGCATTATTATGAGCATATATATACATACAATCGTGTTCATAAACTTGGCTGTATTCATAAATTTAAATACGCAATTCATATGCGCGGGGAAATGAAAAAGTTATTGGTCCACAACAGTGGGTTAGTTGCACGACGCATGTATGACAATAAAGTTTATTATCGAACATTTAAAATCCCTGTGATTTTAACCAAATAGTGTATTTTGAAAGCCACATTTTTATAATAAACTGTCAGACCTTAGTCAAAGGAATGTAATGTGGCATTGGAAAAGTATATGGCTTGGCTGGAAAGTGAAGTAATGAGAATAAAAGGCTGGAAATGAGAAATATGGGCACCAGACATTCCAGAGGACTTCCAGTTTTATTATTTATTAAATATTTATCAGTATTTAGGAGTCAAAGGACTATAACGTGGCTCTGGAAAAGAAAATGACTCGCCTGGAGAGCGAAGTAATGAGAGGAAGGGCAGAAAATGTGATGTGTGGACAACAGATATTCCAGAGCACTTCCAGTTTTGTTACAAGCTCTGTGACCGCATCTGGACAGACTACGTAGCCGTAAAAGTTACCTTCATGGTTGTCTGAAAATGTTTCTGCATAGAAGAGTTGAGAGAAAATGCAGCCATAACTTTCGCCGGCGAGAGAAGAGGGTGAAAACCTTCGATGGAAAGTGGTGCTTCCAGGAGATAAAATATTGTTTGGGAAAAATACATTGGATGGCCTGTGGAGTTACGTTTATGCTAGACGTCTGGGGGATGAAAGAGATCAAATATCCTTTCGGAGAAATATATTAGATGGTTACATGAGTTATATTAAGTTTATGCTAGACGGCTGGAGGAGGCATATTTATGAACATATAAAAGTGGAAGGAATAGCAAGTAATGGGAAGTATTACGCGAAAATAAGAACACGAAAGCCTGTTTAACTATGTGGTATAAATTCAAGTGATAATAATTACATTGAAAGTTAGCATTGTGATGACGTATGTCATATAACGGATAAAAAAAAATAGGCATAAATAATAATGGATAACGTAAAACAAGAGCAACGATTTAGATATAAATTTCTGAATATCCAAGTTTTATTAGAAGCCTAAACCCTGATGTTGACTACCTTATAAAACATTAAAGAACAGTTATTAGAGTGACGAGTGTGCGTAGATTATCATCAACTGAGTTGAACGATTTGGCATGGTGAAAAGATAATAGGATACGAAATGCTTTGGCAAAAAAAAAAAAAAAAAAAAAAAAAAAAGTAGGTACACAAATAAATTAGAATGTCCAAGTTACGAGTTGGCAAAGGGTCGCAAATCCGCACCTGAATAAAACCATAGGGTTAATTTGGTTGGCTGCCAGCTACGGTAGTTTGAGCAGCATAATGAGAGAGCAAAGTATTAAGCTGTTTGCCAGTCGACTGGTTTAGGAACGTTTATGATAGTTCCATTTCCAGTTTAAAAGTATGATTTTGTTATTATTCAAATTAGAAAGCTATATAATATAAAAGCTTTGTATACGCACGCTTACAAACAGGTAAGTGGTAAACTTATAAAAACAGCGTACATAAGGCCATTTTTATGAAGAGTCTAGATATTAAATCTCACAGCTGTAAAAACAATACAAAAAATACGATATAAATATATAATAGGGCTAACAAAAATAAAATTGTCAGCTTTCTTTTTTTCACCCAGTTCAGAGACTGGTTGTTCCTCTCCCTTTTGTTTGCGATAAAATGGTTGAAGGATAAATTTTAAAAAGTTTAGAGAGTAAAAAAAAAAAGTCTTCATGATAAACCAGTCTTTAATATACTCTGCACGAACGGTAAAATCTTATCTTTATGCTCATCTACATTTTTCTCCCACGAAAATCTATTTTTAACCAATTTTCTTGCAATACCAGCAAGCAATTTACCAAAATTTAATTTCGTAAAAGTCGTGGAGTATTTTAAAGCAATCATTTTATGATGTTTAATTTCGATCAACAAAAAAGGAAATGTTATCAGCAATTCTCTCACATTCCAATATTCGATCTCCGAAAAAAATAATTGTATTAACATAATACTCCATTGAAAGTTGTGGTGCCCATCGGCTCCCCCACAAAAAAAAAAAAAAAAAAAAAAAACATATATATCTATATTTATTCTCTGGACATTTTTATGTAGATATTTTTTTTTCGATTACGACAACAGTCGTTCGAATGGAATTCCCTTTCGGTATATCCTCTAAAAAAACAATGGTTTTAAATAATTACTCCAAACTAAAGCTATCTGAATTTAGAGTGGCAAACACTAACCACCATTCCTGACATATGAATTTCATTAGAAATAAACACAAATAACGGAGGCCAACCAATTAACTCTTTTAAATCAAATACTCGATATAACGTTTTTTGTTTACAAATTCCAATGCCATGAAAGGTGTGGTCGGGGGAGAGGGAGAGGGGAGGGGGAGGGGGAGGGGGAGGGGGAGGGGGAGGGGGAGGGGGAGGGGGAGGGGGAGGGGGAGGGGGAGGGGGAGGGGGAGGGGGAGGGGGATGGGCAGCTGGAAATAGAATTGTCCAATATTGTAGGGCATTTGATGTACTGCATTTGCATTGCATGTTAACGAATATTGGAGGTCACAGCCATTATTCACCAAGGTCAAACTGATATCCTTTGAAAAATGGGCCAAAGGTATTTTACTTAGCGTAAAACAACTTCTTCCTTCAGTTTACTTTAACTTAAAGAAAAAAAAGGAATAAAAAAAAAAAGAAAGAAAAACAGAAAAAACGTTGCACACAATAAAAAGAATCGATATACTTCATTTGATTTCTATGAAATATAGACTATCAAGACAAGCAATATATATACACAGTGAAAAGAGGGAATTAGAGCAGTTGGACAGTGAGTCAAAAGACATAAAGATAATAAAAGCAGGTGAGCGCAATGATCTAAAGGTGATACCTGGAGAAAACTAGTTACACTGTGAAAAGTTAGAGAAGTTGGATAGCAAGACAGAAAGAAAGGAAGCGGAAATGGAGGTGGAGTAATAGGCTAAAAAGTGGATGCAGCTAGGAATCTAAATGACGCCGAAATAAACATTTAGTAATGCCTACAGTGCACCAGGTAACGTACTCTAATGGCACTATCGCATTTCGGACGAAATAATGAGGCATGCTAAAACAATTATGATAGGAACACATAAAGATAAACTACTAAAATGTTTCCCTATACTTATATCCGAAGCAAATAATAATAATAATAATAATAATAATAATAATAATAATAATAATAATAATAATAACAAAAACAATACATTTCGATGTCAACATTTCGATGGTCACAGCAAACGCCCTCTGCGTTTACAGTTTACGATGCGACTGGGTGATACTTTTGGCGGTTTTTATTCAAGAATTGATACTGGGTGCTCGTTGCCAAAACAACTGACTCAACAAATCGTTGGTGTCATTAGTATCACGACACGAAATGCGCCAATCTTAAACGTCGACGAAAAAAGCAGTTGCTAAAGTGTTTTTTTTTAAAGGTTACATGACGCACTACCAAAATGAATATACTTTCAATCTTTTGTAATCTGTAGAAATAAAATAGCAAATCAAAAGTTTAAATCGCTATTGGCAAGTACGCAAAAAGCTATGCTGTAATCAAATGCTTCCCAGATAAAACAAAGCGTTTTATATTCTGCATGAACACTGCGGGGAGAGAGAGAGAGAGAGAGAGAGAGAGAGAGAGAGGAGAGAGAGAGAGAGAGAGAGAGAGAGAGGTCATTCAAGGCTGAAACGGAAAATGAGAGAGAGGTTTGAAAGGCGTAACAGAAGGAAAACCTCGTAGTTGCAGTATTAATCATTTCTAGGAGAGGGTGGAAAGTAATATGGAAGAAAGTGAGTATGAAAGGAGGTACAGTAAAAGGAACGAAAGGGGTTGCAGCTGGGGGCCTAAGGCACACTGCAAAGAACCTTAAGTAATGCCTACAGTACACCGCATGATATGCACTGACGGCACTACCCCACTACGTCGGCGGGAGCCTTTGGGAGATGTTTGCCCTACTGGGATAAATTGTTTTTCAGAATGGTGGATTTACGATATTTCAATTAATTCTATAATTAACCAAACAAGGAAAATGGAAATATTAAACATGAAATTGCAGTAACCACAGCGACCTTTTAACCTCAAATTCTTCACACTTTTTGGATATGCTTGTCACTACAAAGCCTGAGATATGAAGCAATTCTGACTTCCGTAATAGGGTTCGAACCCACATCCCGAGTATCAGAAGGAGGTCGCGTTACCGACCTGACCACGAGAAGTATACAAGTATCCGGTTACATACTGTTGGGTTAGCTTTATAATTTCTGTCTTTTATGACTCAATAATAGCGCGAGGTTTGAATAATTCATATTTCTAGTGTGCCTTTTTTTTATCTAAGTCCTTTTAATACCTAAACCAGACTAGATAGGGTTGGGGTTAGTAAATTAATAAAAAGCCTAAAAATATATGTTGATCAATAGAGGAAATCTTTTTCATTAAAGATAGAAACCCCAAATACCATTGTTAGCCCGAATTACGACTACCACGGTTTTATGACTACCACGGTTTTATATCTTTATATATATGTATATACATATACACACACACACACACACACATATATATATATATATTATATATATATATATATATATATATATATATATATATATATTATATATAGTTTAGCGATGTTATTTCATTTGTGTTTATTATGTAATTATTAGTGTACATACGTAAATAAAAAAGAGAACAAAACGTTCCCTGCCACCCCGCCCTACCTCCTCCTCGTCATCTTTCGTTGTGGTAAATAAAATTCCTTTCTTTTTTTTATTGATTTTATTAACATTAATTATCAATTATCACATTAATATGTTATTTTATCATTATGTGTGTTTATTACTCGTTTATTTGTGTATAAATTGTGTATATTATATGTAATTTAGCTGTGTTTTGGTGTGGTTTCATAGCCCTAGAATGGATTAATGCATATTAAACATAATTTCAAAATTGGGGGGAAAATGCTTTGAGATACAACTGTTTCTTGATATTACAAACGATGGTAACGGAACAAAATTAAATTCGTATGTCAAGGTTCCACTGTGTGTATAGATATAATATATATATATATATATATATATATATATATATATATATATATATATATATATATATATATATATATAAAGCTTACAACCGTGATAGTCGTAATTCGGGTTAAAAATAGTATTTGGGTTTTATTTCTTTAATAAAAAAGATTTCTTTTATTGATCAACACGAATATTTTTAGGTTTTTTTTATTAATTTACTAACCCATATATGGTATGGTTATAACGACTTAGATAAAAAAAGTTACCAGAAATATGAATCATACAAAGCTCATTTACCAGAGTTGGCAATGATTAAATCCAACTGATTTAATCAAGTGATTAAATCATTGATTTTTTTCCAGTAAAAAATTATGATTTTTAGTTTTTTAATTTGTTTTATTTGAAAGCAAACAAATTGAAAAATATGGTTTGGAGGTTAATAAAAACTTGAGCATAACTGCGTTGCATCTATTTATTTTGATATAAAAAAAATTGCGAGTACATACTTTAGGTCAGGACTGGAAACCTAAAAGATACATCAATAGTAATTCTGCCATAAAATACATTTTGAGGAAAAAAATGCTTGAAAAAATATCTAACAAATAAAAAAATAAATAAAAAAATAAATTATCTTTATTTTTTTTTGTCGTTTACTGATGATATGAAATGTAGAAATTTAAGTAACACACACACACACACACACACACACACACACACACACACACACACACATATATATATATATATATATATATATATATATATATATATATATATGTATATATATATATATTAATTTATATATACGTATAAAGCAAGAGAACACTACCAAAATACAAACTAAATTAAAATTAAAGTGAAAACAGAGGGGGACAAACGTAAAGTTACCTTTCGTTCATTAAGTTAATGAACTCAGTCGTCTTGCATATGCAATGTTGCATATATTTCAGCCATCTAAAGATACCGGCGTCAGAGAGAGCATAAGAGGAGTCAGTTCCTCGCTGGCAGAGTGGTTTTCGAGCTGGGCTGCCAATCCGGTGGTCCGAGGTTCGATTATTTCTGGTGATAGAAGTACTTTCATTTCTCGATATAGTGTGGTTCGGATCCCACAATAAGCTGTAGGTCCCGTTGCTAGGTGACCAATTGGTTCCTAGCCACGTAAAAATATCTAATCCTTCGGGCCAGCCCTGGGAGAGCTGTTAATCAGCTCAGTGGTCTGGTAAAACTAAGATATACTTAACTTATAAGAGGAGTCTTTAACCAGAAGGAATTTGAGCACTACTCAAATAATCCCTTTAGCGACTAAATGTTGCAAGGAAAGCCTCTTTGAAGAAGAAGGTATTCTGACGCGGAATATACCTCCCATGGGGTCAGGGATTACGTCATGTTAAGAGACTTTACTGTGCTACTCTGAAAGTCTCCTTCAGTAAAGGAATATTGATTTATTGAATGTAAAATTGCAGAAAAGGTTGAAAATTGATATTTGCATAAAAAAAAGTGTGTACACTAGACAACAGATGGCAGTAGCGCTTGGCGTAGGCAGTAGTCGCCAAGGATAATGTACCGAAAAATGATATTTAGTCCATGGATGTCTAGCGTGAGTCGGGTTTTATAAAGGCCCAAAACGATGATTTTCGTTGGAGCTGCAACAAACAAGTGATTATAATAGTGTATCAAGTTTTGAGGAATATATGGTAATGTATTGTTTATCCATTTGGACGTTTTCTTGTGTGATGTAACGTTGGTTGCCACTAACTTTTTGATGTTACAGTGAATTATATGTTGTGTTGATGTAAAGCTTTGTGACTTGGGAATTATACTGTAAAATACAGTGATTAGTGATGAATAGTCTTGATGAAGTGCTGTATGGCGAGTCTTTGCTTTTGTGTAATGCGTCCGTAATTTGTTTAATGTTCTGTTTGTGACTTTAATTTCCTTACTAATTGTTATTAAAGTACATTTTAAGTTATAGTGGGTTGTCACTGTTTCCTGATAAATTCTCCTCGTAAATCCTTACCATAGAGAGATTTTTTTTTCTACAATATATATATATATATATATATATATATATATATATATATATATATATATATATATATATATATATATATATATATATATATATATAATATATATATATATATATATATATATATATATATATATATTCATATATATATATATATATATATATATATATATATATATATATATATATATATATATATATATATATATATATATATATATATATATATATATATATATATATATATATATATATATATATATATATATATATATATATATATATATATATTCATAGAGAATTTTTCAAAGAAAATGAGACGGACGAACGTGGGAAGGACTCTTTTAAGATTTACATGCATCAGTGATGGTGGTTCAAGCAGCATTTTTGCAGCACTTGTGCCTGTAGAAATCTATGTACATTTGAGCGAATAACCTCAATATCAAATTGCAGAATACGGTGTTTTAGCTACTTGCACTAATACTCGCATATAGAAGCAAAATTATATATATATATATATATATATATATATATATATATATATATATTATATATATATATATACTATATATACATATATTTATACTATATTCAATATATATATACATATATATATATACATACTATATATATCATATAGATATATACATATAGTATATACATATATACATATATACATATATATACATATATATATATATATATATATATATACATATATTATATATATAGATATATATATATATATATATAATATATACTATATATATATATATATATATAATACATATATATATCTATATATATATATATATATATATATATATATATATATATATATATATATAATGTGCCTATAAAAGATGTACATAGCCAATTCTCATTCAGGCATGAAACTGATTTATCACATTTTCCACTCGGTAATATATATTTAACGTTGACGCCTGAATGGGATTCCGATAACCAATTGCAATGGGGTGGGGCCATTGCAACAGGAGCAAAAATCTGTGAGAAACCATTTCGCAGCATAACCGCAAAATATGTCTATTTTTATTTTGATCATTTGGATTTGGAGGAATTAAATTCACGGCGTCACAGTAACAATCGTTGCTTTGGCCAATTTTTGCGAATACCAAAATTAAATTCAAGAGCTATGATCCTATTAAATATGATGAGAAGTTACTTTTTTTTATTCTGAAATAGCTATAATTTCATTGTGTTTTGGTTCCGGAATAATAATAAATGTTTAAAAATTCTACAACCATAATTTTCCGCTTCTTGTGCAACATAATTTTTTTGAAAGAAAAAAAAATCATACTACAATAGAAGTTCTCACTCTCATATACCATACACGAGATATTTATTAGTGATGCATTTCGTGAAAAATACATTTTACTCGGAATAAAAAAAAAAGAATTTAAGAGATACGCAAACATTCATACGAAAGTTTTCCTTCTGCCTGTATGAGTCAAAAAGAATGAACTGTCTGTCTGATTAAAGTTTTTTCTGACATGAGCAATAATCTTTATTTGACATGGTGCAGATTTTCTATGCCCCGCATCAGCCAGAATGTATTGATATAAAACGTTTAAGTTTCTTTAAAAAAAAAAAAAAAAAAAAAAAAAAAAAAAAGGTGCCGGGTGGGGGGGGGGGGGGGGGGGAGGATTGTGAAATGTGGTCTTCCTATTACTGCCTCGTTTTAGTTACGCTAATTAAGGTATGCATCTATCCATACTCTCCTTCCCATAGCAGGTTGTTGGATACTAAATGTCTCCCTTATACATCTTGCTGAACTAGGTGCCACCTTGGGCCAAGTACCCGCGATGGCATAAGGCCAACCAACCAACGAACTATAACTAATACAAACGGGAACCTTAAATATACGGATATGCCGTCATTAATAGCATGTATATATTAACTATCTACAGAGGAAAATATAACTATCATGATATTTCTAAATACCTCTGAAATTTTATCATTTGTTTCTGTCTATACACCAAATTTTGAAATAAAATTACGACCAACCAAAAGATTGATACGGACTGAAATAAAACAAAAAAACGAGGATCTTAACACCATTATTACAAGGAAAACTACACAAAGTGATAATGGAATTCGCCATTTTTCTCTTCCGATAAACAAAATTGAGATTTTGAAACCTTTCGTTCCAAATTTAGTTGAATTTTATCTACTTCGAAATAATTGCCTCAACTATAACTACTATATTAAACTTCAGATAAATAAATGAATTAGTCATGATGAAGGATATTAATCTATCAGCAAAGCATTCAGTTTACCGAGACAGTAATTCATATCACATGATTGTCCGACATTTAATAAAACATAACAATGTAGAAACGATTAAATCTACATTAACAGCGTAGTAGCTTCATCTACGCCCCTTTAGCATTCATTAGTGAACGGAGAATTCAAGTATACGTTTCGATTATGAGAGTTCTAAATATTTTTTGTAATGTTCACCTCTGGATACAAAATGCCCGAATGTACAAACTTCCTGCCTATCGAGAAACATCTTTTATTTCTTTAGCATTCACTAATGACCTTAGAATGAAAGTATACGTTTCGATTATGAAAGTTATAAATATTTTTGTAATGTTAACCTTTGGATCCAAAACACTCGTATGCATCAGATTCTTGCCTATCGAAAAACATCTTTTATTCCTTTGCCATTCATTAATGACCTAAGAATGAAAATTTATATTTCGAATGTGAGAGTTCTAAATTTTTTTCAATGTCCACCTCTGGATCCAAAATACTCGTGTGCATCAACTTTATAAAAGCCTATCGAAAAACTGCCAATTCCTGAATTAATCTTGATGTCATCCAACAATATGAGAAGGAAAAGCGATACATCACAGTGGAAGGGGTAACTCATCCTAAAGTGTACGTATATATATACCGAGTCATGAAGTATAATAGCTACCGACAGAAGGCAACATTTATATGTTAATGTTCTGGTTAACGTCGTATGAATATTCAAATGTTCCCTCGAACTCTGAGGGCAACTAAGAGCGGAGCTTCATTCCAGCAATATATGTGACGTTGTCCACATTTTCCATGTAAATTGTGAGAGTTATCCATTTTATGAAACAATTGCATTGAAGAGCAATTTAGTTTCATCCTGTGAAGAGAGCAAAAAAGTACTCCAGAAAAAAATTCTCTGTTCCTGAAATTAATTGCAAGACTTACATATAAAATAGTATATGAATGCCGACACGAATCTCTTCTAAATTTAAGGGGAGGTTTTTTGTAATACTTTAGTTAGTGTATGAATACATATACATACATACACACATATAAATATATAATATATATTTATAAATATATGTATATATATATAAAATATATATATATATATATATATATATAGTATATATATATATATATATATATATATATATATATATAAAATTATATCTATATAATACTTATCAGAGTAACCTCCATAAAGATATTTATCTATGAGTAAATTACGGCAACATACGAGATAAACTCAATGAAATATTCCCATATTCCATCCACAATTAAGGAACTTTATATTTTATGGAACTCCCATTACCTTACCCAGTGTTATACCGAGTGTCTTGGTTCAGCTAATTATAACCCCAGATGATAATCTAATAAGGGCTACCCCACGAGAGAGAGAGAGAGAGAGAGAGAGAGAGAGAGAGAGAGAGAGAATCTTTAAACTCTTCGTTGCCATTTCGTTGTATTTGGCTTCACGGCTGGATACCATAACACAAAATAACGGGCAACGTTTTAACGTTTTATCTACAATACATTTTTTCTTAACCAAAACAAAGATATACGTTACAATAGAGAAGTCATTACTGATGTATGACATAAATCATTGATGGAACGAAGACTATTTGCCATAAAATGGCATTATCGATTAAGAAAAGCAGTGTGTGTTAATAAGCGTTGGAGATTTCATTTAACCACGGATGGGACGATTGTGTAAAAAGTATATCTTAGTTTAACCAGACCATTGAGCTGATTAACAGCTCTCCTAGGGCTGGCCGGAACCAATTGGTTACTCGGCAACGGGGCCTACAGCTTATTGTGGGATCCGAACAACATTGTTTGGAGAAATTAATTTCTAATCACCAGAAATAAATTCCTCTGATTCTTCACTGGCAGGAGCTGGGAGCGAACTCGGGCAACCAGATTGATAGTCGAGGACGCAAGCCACTCGTCCAGTGAGGTGTAATGCTGGATGAACTAATTAATACCACAATTATAAAGAGCACGGAAATCAAGGGAAATCCTGATAAAGACGGCAGACAGAAGATGGGGTATGATAAATGGATTAGCTAAGATTAGAAGGCTCTTGAAAGACATCTGGCACATACACGGCCCAAAATGTATCACTCAGGTGCCATATGATGGATGATAAAAATAAAATGTTGGAACATATCAGCTAATAAAAAATTTTGTTTTATTTACTGGCTGTTGAATCTTTCGTATGCCCCTTCAGCTATTTGAGTAGTTTAATACCATGCTTGTTCTTTATTCTCATGTTTTCAATGTAAGATTTACTAAAAGAAATCACATTTTACCTACGAATAAGAAGCAAAATTATAATTTTTCTGTCATACTTTCTTTCTCTCAATATATATATATATATATATATATATATATATATATATATATATATATATATATATATATATATATATATATATATATATATATTTTACACACACGCACGCACACATACACACACACATATATATAGTATATAATATTGTTCAAATATAAATATATATATAGCATATATATAACATACATATAATGATTTTTTTATGAAATCACGACGCAAGGCTGACTGATTGGTACCCAGTATTTAGAATGAAATATGAGAAGATAATAAAAAAGGGTAAAATATCCAATTACAATTGACTGCAGGCTTTGAAAACGGCCAGTACTTTGAAGAGGAATCGGGTGACGGCAGCGAAAAATCCTATTAAGTCTGAATTTCATTTTCCGGTGCAAAGGAATCTATGGGATGGGTATTTCATCACGGAGGGTATAGAGGTCAATATTCCTTTCTTTTATTTCTCATCAAAGGCATGAAGCAAACACTTTTTCCCAAAATATTTCCTATCAGATTTGGTTTCTTCGGAAATTACTGTTCACCTTAACCTGACTTCAAAATAACTTATATAAGGTGGAAAATAATTAAAGTAAATAGCAGCCTACAATAACCCAGCAATAATATTTACAGTTTCAAGTGATTAATTTTTTCTAATACACACACACACACACACAGACACACACACACACACACACACACACACACACACACACACATATATATATATATATATATATATATATATATATATATATATATATATAGTGGCTATGGATTATGATGTATACCAATACATACATAGGTACATATATAATATATATATATAGTATATATATATATATATATATATATATATATATATATATATGGGGATACAATCCCCATTTACTTAGAGGTACGACATTGTACTAGCTTATATATATATATATATATATATATATATATATATATAGTATATATATATATATATACATATATATATACACCACACACACACACACACACACACACACACACACATATATATATATATATATATATATATATATATATATACTATATATATTATAAAACACTATTTCCCACTGATTTGTGACAGAAGAGCAGAAACTTGTATTTATTGCTGGATCAACTGGTGGGCTGCAGGCCGAGTTAGACCAAATGCATTGCTAACGTAAGCTAACGCTCCCCTATAGATTTCTGTATACGTGCATGTGTGTGAGTGCATAATAACTATATCCCAAAATACGCAAAATAAGGACAGCATTAGTCAGACTCATACAATTCTATACAGGTACACTGACTTGCACATTTCCCTCAGGTAAGGTTATAAATCCAACCACCGAATTACATCCACTTACATTTAGTTACCTGGCTAAATTTCAACAGTGAAGATCTGATAGCAAGACGTCCAATTTTGATAATATTTCCTAGAAGGAAAACATAGCAACTATAACAGTGCATATTGGATTTGATAATCACGGTAATGTTTTAATGAAAGTAAGATGAAGATTATTTCTTCAGTCTGCCTAAAGTAACGAGAATTTGAATCTCGTTAAACTTTTCTGTCGTGAAAGTGCTGTCGTGAAAGTGGTAAGCTTCGTGTATTTAAGGAAGCTTTAATAGTCTTTGGATTAACATGCCCCAGTTTTAATAGAAATAAAATTTACATTGCTGAGATTTATTGAAACTAAGATATATAAATGCAATAACCCCCACCCTTCAAAAAGGTGATAAAAACGTTCTAACAATTAGACTGCGAGAACGTATAAGCAGACAATACGTATGTACGTGTATCTGTGTGTGTAGAGGTATGTATGTAAGAGCACTTACGTATATAATAAATCTTACGTATATATATAATCAATCATATTTGGTAAACAATATACCAACGAGTGTATCTGTGTGTGCAGACGTACTTGTGTATGTATGTAAGAATACTTACGTATATAATCGATTCTTACATACGTTTATGATCAATCATATTCTGAAAACAATATGACAACGCTGTCCTAAATCCCGAAAGAACGTCGCCTGTCTGTCTATTAAAGCAGGTCGAGGCTGAGGCGCCTGACCCGAATTATTGAGGGGCCGGACCCCAACACACGATGTTGCATTCATATTGATGAACAAAGACCTCTTGCTAAAGGGATCCTGCTGAAGTGGACAGTTCTCCTCAACAGTTTCTTGAGGGTTTGTTGTTCTTGTTGATGATAGAGTGGAATAGACTACAGAGTTTAGGCCAGAGGCCAAGAGCTGCGACCTATGAGGACATTCAGCGCTGAAACGGAAATTGACAGTGAAAAGGTTTGAAAGGTGTAGCAGGAGGAAAGCTTCGCAGTTGCACTATGAATCAATTATTAGGAAAGGTTGGAAAGTAAGATGGAAGAAAGAGAATACGAACGGAGGTACAGTAAAAGGAGTGAAAGGGATTGCAGCTAGAAGCCAAAGGGACGCTGCAAAGAACCTTAAGTAATGCCTACAGTGCGCACTACGGAGGCTTGCTGATATTTAACAGTGATGAACATGGAATACCTTTCATTGCTGATGTAGGAGAGGATTTCGAAATCTTGTAGTTGAGTTGAATGCATAAATTAGCCCAAATGCCAAGCACTGAGACCTATGAGGACATTCAGCGCTGAAATAGAAATTAACAGTAATAGTTCTGAAAGGTGTAACAGGAGGAAAACATGGCAGTTGCAACTATGAATCAAGTGTTAGGAGAGGGTGGAAAGTACGATGGAAAAAGAGAATATGAAAGGAGATATAGTAAAAGGCATGAAAGTGGTTGCTGCTAGGGGCCGGAGGCACGCAGCAAAGAACCTCAAGTAATGCCTACAGTGCATCGCATGAGGTTCACTGACGGCACTAACCCCCTATGGGAAAAAAAACTTGTAGTAAGTGTTGATTGATTTCATTTATGGGAATCTGGCTGAAAAGCCGCCAAGAGTTCAGGGGCAATTTCAGCCATTCAGCGATCAAGGCAGTGAAATGAGGATGTTAAGTGGTTGGACAGCACGATGTAAGAAAGAAAGTTGGAACGAAGGTAAAGTAAAAATAATGAAAATAAAAATGATAGAAATAAAAATCTAAAAAAATTAAAAGTAATAAAAAATAAAATTAAAAGTAATGAAAACAAAAATATTAAAAATAAAATAAAAATAATAAAAATAAAATGAAAATAATAATAATGTAATAATAAAAATAAAAATAAAAATAATATTTAAAATGAAACTAAAAAAATAGAAAAAAATAAATAAAATGGCTAAAGTGGATACAGGTAGGGGTCCCAAGGGAGGATGCAAACAATCTTTAGTAATGCCTACAGTGCATAATGTGAGGCGCACTGACGGCACTAACCAACTAGTCCGAAAGATACGGTAATCATTCTGCTACGTACAACACTACCAAGGGTTGCATGATCTTACTTCACACTGATAATGTTACAGAATTGTACAATGATGTTATAAAAATAATCATCTCGTTAATAAAACTATTGAATATTAAGACTGCATCGAAAGTCTTGATATTTTACCACTCACAAACATAACTCGACACAAGCTAAGACAGATAGCATTCAGATAAAGCAAAAAAATAATAATAGCATAAATAAATAAATAAAGTAAATAAAAACACTAGAACTATTTGTCTTATGCGATTATAATTTACACTTTCACCAACCCCGCCCCTTCGCATAAATGACGTCTCCATTTCACTCTGTGCTGATCGCCAGTCAACACTTTGTTCAGCTCAGTGACTCGAAGTGATTTTTCCATCTGTTCGATAATTCGTACTAAAATTCTTTTTTCCGTTGTTTTATACATCATCTTGGGATGAGTAATAAAAAAATTCCCGTTTTTTTAAAAAAAAAAAAAGCTATTTATTTTTCCATTAACCTATATATATGCATATTGACTGTAATGTAAGTGTAAGAAAAACAACTGAATCCATTTCAGATTTCATTTTATAACACACTGATGTAATGTTTCGGATTTTCTTTGAATCTATATGATGTCAAGCAACATTAAATAGCATTGTGTTCAGCAAAAGCAATCAATCAAACATCCAGGGAAATGCAATTAAATCAATGGACAGCAACATCATGCACAGCAAGAAACTTTGTTTACGTTTAATATCAAATGCTCAGCACAACGAATAGAAACCTAAACAATTCCTTATAATAGGAAAGACGCAGACACAAACATACACACAAATATATATATATATATATATATATATATTAATATCATGTATATATATATATATATATATATATATATATATATATATGTATATACTTTAATCAATCAACTCGTTCTCTACTTCAACTATCTCCTCGTATTAATGCCGAAGTAAATAGCTCAGCAATTTAGTTCATTTCTCTTGAAAGCGACCGAAGGGACTTGGTACGGAAAATAAATGACTCTCTTAAGTACAATCAAATTGACAGACTTAACTGTGTTGCTAAGCCAAATGATATGGCTGAAAAATGAATTCGTAGTTATGCAATATATATATATATATATATATATATATATATATATATATATATATATATATATATGTGTGTGTGTGTGTGTGTGTGCGTGTGTGTGCGCGTGCGTGCGTATATATATATATATATATATATATATATATATATATATATATTATATATATATATATATATATATATATATATATATATATGTCGAGCTACAAAATTAATGTCCCTTAATATCCAATTCGCTCTACCTTAGAATTAATATATTTTCGTCCTCTCGTGGGTTCGAACCAGCGTCCAGTGGACAGAGGAGAAATCAGGACTTCAGTGATGTTATCGATTCGGTTAACATATACGAAAATATATCAATTCCGAGGTGGAGCGAATTGGATAAAAGGACATTTGTACCTCTTTGCGTGTATATGAATCGCGGTGATGTGATAAATATTCATATAAATACATACGTATATATAATATACATATATTCTAGGTTCAGAAAATGTTATGTGAGATTTTGGTGTCATCTAATTAACATATATTGACAGGAAGTATAATGAGGCTTTTTAAATACAGATTTTCAATTAAGACATCGATCCGTTCAAGCCGTTCATGTTGCCTAGTGAGAGGAGGGAGAGAAGAGAGAGACCGAGAGAGAGATCGAGAGAGAGATGAGAGAGAGAGAGGCGGAGACGGCAGGAGAGGAAGAAGAAGAGACGAGGGGAGAAGAGAGAGAGAGATTCCACCTTAAATTTATGATGCCGACGACCAATGTTCCCGACCTTCCTCAATAAATCAATGTTGGACGTCCAGACTTATACAGCAGTTAGTTCATTAGTTCATCGGCAGACCATAAAATTAAAGTTAGGGTAATATTTCACTTGGACCGCGTTCTCTATCCTCTAGAAAAGAAAGAGAGAGAGAGAGAGAGAGAGAGAGAGAGAGAGAGAGAGAGAGAGACTTCATTTTAACTTGGTCTGCTTTTTTATATCTGCGTTCCTCTCCAATATTATTTCAGCAAGTTTCCATTCTCTCTCTCTCTCTCTCTCTCTCTCTCTCTCTCATACTCGTTTGGGATACATACATACATGCATATATACACATGTATATATATACCTACATACGTATACCAATGTATACAGAGAGAGAGAGAGAGAGAGAGAGAGAGAGAGAGAGAGAGAGAGAGAGAGAGAGAGAATGTTTATTATTATAACCCTAACGGAAACAAACAACCAACTTTTCTTAAAAAAAAAAAAAAAAAAAAAATTATTGCCCGTTTCAATATGCAAATCTTCATAACGGATAGATAAATGTATGAAAACGCCCCAAAATGATTATAGTCGCCATTCATATCGAAAGTAAAATTGTCATTCATAATTCATAAAAAAAAACTTATTTATTGCCACTGAAATATGCATGTTGACATAATTTATCTCGTAAAGTGGTTAGATGGGGTCTCAGGTGAATGAGGATGATAAAGACAGTGAAATACGAGCGCATAAGGGTGAAATTACTATTGGACATGTCTAATTTTGCGGTCACTATAGTATCTATAATTTTTGTATAATACAGAAGCCATTTAAACACTCCTTAATTCAAGTTAACAATGATCAGTTATAGAAAAACGAGAATGATTTGCAAAAGCTTAATTAAATTTGGTATAGTATACCATTTACAACCCAATTTTATCGAAACTATCAGAGGCTGTAATTTGAAGAGATGTTTTTTCTTGCTTACAAGTGCATTGTGACTTCATGTAATCTTTTTTGTCTTCCTTCTCTTCGTATTTCAAATTCAGATAACTATCAGGTTTTGGAAGCTGCCTG
This sequence comes from Macrobrachium nipponense, assembly GCF_015104395.2. Lineage (NCBI taxonomy): Eukaryota > Metazoa > Arthropoda > Malacostraca > Decapoda > Palaemonidae > Macrobrachium > Macrobrachium nipponense. The sequence goes on along the minus strand of NC_087209.1, from coordinate 17,716,003 downwards.
GTAAAGAGATATATGAAAATTCCATGTATTTTTTTTTTTTTTTTTTTTTATGAACTGATACAAGAAATTGTAAAGTTCACGTTGAGAATCTTTCCAGGGTCTGAGACCAACTGGGAGTCGAAATAATGTGTGCGATGATTCCCATGACCAATCGACAATTCCAGAAAACATTTTGGACTCGTTTTGTGTAACTGAGTCCATAAAAAAGGTCAAAAATGGTCTCATTTCATTCCTACTCTTTGATGGGCAGTGCGCATTTTGCATTTAGTTAAGACTATGCAAAAGCTTTGTATAAAGTCTGTTTTTATAAGAAAAATAAATTGTATAAAGTTGTCTCGTATCATATGGTACAACGGTTAATCCATCCAGAGATGGTCATCAAATCCAGAATCTGTTAAACTATTCATTCCATTTTCAAAAAAGGCAGATTTTCAACGCTTGAAGTGAATCTATACTGCTGCACTATTTTTTAATCTCTCTCTCTCTCTCTCTCTCTCTTTATATATATATATATATATATATATATATATATATATATATATATATATATAATATATACAAAGCATCTGGCTCTGAGCTTCCATGTCATACGCGAAAACCGGAAGTAATTACTCAGAAGAGTTTGCTAGGCTAAACAAATGCACTTCATTTGGGATAAATGTTCCCGTTATTTCTTAACCCAACGGCTCTGGAGTATTTATATAAAGGGACTCGTGAGCGTTGCAGAGTTCAAAAGAGCTGTCTGTGATTTTCGTCAAATCAAGTGAATTCTCAGGATAAGATTCTTATCTCGATGGCTACATTTTGGGGAAATGTATGTCCTCTATTTACGGGAATGGGAAACTGATCCGGCTAAATGGTTAAGTTCAACCTGAATTACTACCCAAAAAAAAAAAAAAGCTAAAAATTAAAACCTGAAAATTACCGACGGACTTCTTGCTGCCAAAACACTTGAAACCGCACGATAAATATTTTCTAGTTCTCCCTTGCTTATCGTGTAATTTTAGACTCTCCTTACAAGTCATATTAAAGCAACTGTCCAGTCAAGCAATTTGCTTGATTTCAGTTTCTTGGAACTCCAGCTGAAGCAACACTATGAGCGTCATTAGTTCCAAATGAATGACACTTAAATCTTCCAGAAACGAACGTCGTTTCCCGATGGATTCACAACCATTCCAATAAACCCTTTGCTCTTAAGACATGGCTGTTTCAAGATGCATGAATATAGTATTCCAACATTTAAATCCTTGCTTTATTAGAAAATTCTATCTACTTGCAGAGGCAACCTTGAAATTCGCGAGAAAAGTGACCATACCGGAGGTTGAAAATCATAGCCCTCCACAATATTGAGGTATCTAGCACAACGTTTTGATGCACCGAAGTAACAATTACTGCATTCGATATTAGTCCCTCCCCGATAAGTGCCAACGGAAATATATAATTCTGCCCATCTGCGATGAGTTTCTTTGTTTTCGTATTCAATACCTGGCGCTGGGACCCGTCGAAATATCGTGTTGGAATTCTGACCGCAGCGCGAAC
>NC_087209.1:17708699-17713964 GCF_015104395.2 Macrobrachium nipponense | reverse complement strand
GTTCGCGCTGCTGTCAGAATTCCAACACGATATTTCGACGGGTCCCAGCGCCAGGTATTTGAATACGAAAACAAAGAAACTCCATCGCAGATGGGCAGAATTATATATTTCCGTTTTGGCACTTATCGGGGAGGGACTGATATCGAATGCAATAATTGCTACTAACTTCGGTGCATCAAAAACGTTGTAACTAGATACCTCAATATTTGTGGAGGGCTATGATTTTTTCAATTTTCAACCTCCGGTATGGTCACTTTTCTCGCGAATTTCAAGGTTGCCTCTGCAAGTAGATAGAATTTTCTAATAAAGCAAGGATTTAAATGTTGGAATACTATATTCATGCATCTTGAAAACAGCCATGTCTTAAGAGCAAAGGGTTTATTGGAATGGTTGTGAATCCACCATCGGGAAACGACGTTCGTTTCTGGAAGATTTAAGTGTCATTCATTTGGAACCAATGACGCTCAAAGTGTTGCTTCAGCTGGAGTTCCAAGAAACTGAAATCAAGAAAATTGCTTGACTGGACAGTTTGCTTTATATGACTTGTAAGGAGAGTCTAAAATTACACGATAAGCAAGGGAGAACTAGAAAGTATTTATCGTGCGGTTTTAAGTGTTTTGGCAGCAAGAAGTCCGTCGGTAATTTTCAGGTTTTAATTTTTAGCTTTTTTTTTTTGTTTTTTTTTTTTTTGCGTAGTAATTCAGGTTGAACTTAACCATTTAGCCGGATCAGTTTTCCCATTCCCGTAAATAGGAGGACATACATTTCCCCAAAATGTAGCCATCGAGATAAGAATCTTATCCTGAGAATTCACTTGATTTGACGAAAATCACAGACAGCTCTTTTGAACTCTGCAACGCTCACGAGTCCCTTTATATAAATACTCCAGAGCCGTTGGGTTAAGAAATAACGGGAACATTTATCCCAAATGAAGTGCATTTGTTTAGCCTAGCAAACTCTTCTGAGTAATTACTTCCGGTTTTCGCGTATGACATGGAAGGCTCAGAGCCAGATGCTTTGTATATATATATATATATATATATATATATATATATATATATATATATATATATATATATAAAGAGAGAGAGAGAGATTAAAAAATAGTGCAGCAGTATAGATTCACTTTAAGCGTTGAAAATCTGCCTTTTTTGAAAATGGAATGAATAGTTTAACAGATTCTGGATTTGATGACCATCTCTGGATGGATTAACCGTTGTACCATATGATACGAGACAACTTTATACAATATTTTTTCTTATAAAAACAGACTTTATACAAAGCTTTTGCATAGTCTTAACTAAATGCAAAATGCGCACTGCCCATCAAAGAGTAGGAATGAAATGAGACCATTTTTGACCTTTTTTATGGACTCAGTTACACAAAACGAGTCCAAAATGTTTTCTGGAATTGTCGATTGGTCATGGGAATCATCGCACACATTATTTCGACTCCCAGTTGGTCTCAGACCCTGGAAAGATTCTCAACGTGAACTTTACAATTTCTTGTATCAGTTCATAAAAAAAAAAATACATGGAATTTTCATATATCTCTTTACCAGGCAGCTTCCAAAACCTGATAGTTATCTGAATTTGAAATACGAAGAGAAGGAAGACAAAAAAGATTACATGAAGTCACAATGCACTTGTAAGCAAGAAAAAACATCTCTTCAAATTACAGCCTCTGATAGTTTCGATAAAATTGGGTTGTAAATGGTATACTATACCAATTTAATTAAGCTTTTGCAAATCATTCTCGTTTTTCTATAACTGATCATTGTTAACTTGAATTAAGGAGTGTTTAAATGGCTTCTGTATTATACAGGAAATTATAGATACTATAGTGACCCGCCGCAAAATTAGACATGTCCAATAGTAATTTCACCCTTATGCGCTCTTATTTCACTGTCTTTATCATCCTCATTCACCTGAGACACCCCATCTAACCACTTTACGAGATAGATATGTCAACATGCATATTTCAGTGGCAATAAATAAGTTTTTTTTTTATGAATTATGAATGACAATTTAACTTTCGATATGAATGGCGACTATAATCATTTTGGGGCGTTTTCATACATTTATCTATCCGTTATGAAGATTTGCTCCGAAGGTCAAGCATATTGAAACGGGCAATAATTTTTTTTTTTTTTTTTTTTTTGAAGAAAAGTTGTTGTTTGTTTCCGTTAGGGTTATAATAATAAACATTCTCTCTCTCTCTCTCTCTCTCTCTCTCTCTCTCTCTCTCTCTCTCTCTCTGTATACATATACACATTGGTATATGTATGTAGGTATATATATATACAAGTGTATATATGCATGTATGTATGTATCCCAAACGAGTATGAGAGAGAGAGAGAGAGAGAGAGAGAGAGAGAGAGAGAGAGAGAGAGAGAGAGAATGGAAACTTGCTGAAATAATATTGGAGAGGAACGCAGATATAAAAAAGCAGACCAAGTTAAAATGAAGTCTCTCTCTCTCTCTCTCTCTCTCTCTCTCTCTCTCTCTCTCTCTCTCTCTCTCTCTCTCTCTCTCTTTTCTTTTCTAGAGGATAGAGAACGCGGTCCAAGTGAAATATTACCCTAACTTTAGTTTTATGGTCTGCCGATGAACTAATGAACTAACTGCTGTATAAGTCTGGACGTCCAACATTGATTTATTGAGGAAGGTCGGGAACATTGGTCGTCGGCATCATAAATTTAAGGTGGAATCTCTCTCTCTCTTCTCTCTCTCTCTCAGGCAACATGAAGGCTTGAACGGATCGATGTCTTAATTGAAAATCTGTATTTAAAAAGCCTCATTATACTTCCTGTCAATATATGTTAATTAGATGACACCAAAATCTCACATAACATTTTCTGAACCTAGAATATATGTATATTATATATACGTATGTATTTATATGAATATTTATCACATCACCGCGATTCATATACACGCAAAGAGGTACAAATGTCCTTTTATATCCAATTCGCTCCACCTCGGAATTGATATATTTTCGTATATGTTAACCGAATCGATAACATCACTGAAGTCCTGATTTCTCCTCTGTCCACTGGACGCTGGTTCGAACCCACGAGAGGACGAAAATATATTAATTCCAAGGTAGAGCGAATTGGATATTAAGGGACATTAATTTTGTAGCTCGACATATATATATATATATATATATATATATATATAGATATATATATATATATATATATATATATATATATATATATATATATATATACACGCACGCACGCGCACACACACACACACACACACACACACACACATATATATATATATATATATATATATATATATATACTATATATATATATATATATATATATATATATATATATATATATATATATATATATATAATTGCATAACTACGAATTCATTTTCAGCCATATCATTTGGCTTAGCAACACAGTTAAGTCTGTCAATTTGATTGTACTTAAGAGAGTCATTTATTTTCCGTACCAAGTCCCTTCGGTCGCTTTCAAGAGAAATGAACTAAATTGCTGAGCTATTTACTTCGGCATTAATACGAGGGAGATAGTTGAAGTAGAGAACGAGTTGATTGTTGATTAAAGTATATACATATATATATATATATATATACTATATATATATATATATATATATATATATATATATATATATATATATATATATATATATATATATATATATATATATATATATATATATATATATATATATATATATATATTTGTGTGTATGTGTGTGTCTTCGTCTTTCCTATTATAAGGAATTGATAGGTTTCTATTCGTTGTGCTGAGCATTGATTAAACGTAAACAAAGTTTCTTGCTGTGCATGATGTTGCTGTCCATTGATTTAGTTGACATTTCCCTGGATGTTTGATTGATTGCTTTTGCTGAACACAATGCTATTTAATGTTGCTTGACATCATATAGATTCAAAGAAAATCCGAAACATTACATCAGTGTGTTATAAAATGAAATCTGAATGGATTCAGTTGTTTTTCTTACACTTACATTACAGTCAATATGCATGCATATATATAGGTTAATGAAAAAATAAATAGTTTTTTTTTTCAAACGAACGGAATTTTATTACGAATTATCGAACAGATGGAAAAATCACTTCGAGTCACTGAGCTGAAGAAAGTGTTGCTGGCGATCAGCACAGAGTGAAATGGAGACGTCATGTATGCGAAGGGGCGGGGTTGGTGAAAGTGTAAATTATAATCGCATAAGACAAGTAGTTCTAGTGATTTTATTTATCTATTTATTTATTTTTGCTATTATTATTTTTTTGCTTTATGTGAATGCTATCTGTCTTAGCTTGTGTCGAGTTATGTTTGTGAGTAGTAAAATATCAAGACTTTCGATGCAGAGTCTTAATATTCAATAGTTTTAGTAACGAGATGATTAAACGACGGTGCTTTTTTTCTTATTACATCATTGTGCAATTCTGTACCATTATCAGTGTGAAGTAAGATCATGCAACCCTTGGTAGTGTTGTACGTAGCAGAATGATTACCGTATCTTTCGGACTAGGTGGTTAGTGCCGTCAGTGCTCCTCACATTATGCACTGTAGGCATTACTAAGGTTGTTTGCACCCTTCCCTAACCCTAACTGCCATCACTTTAGCCATTTTATTTTTATTTTATGTTTTTTTTTTGGTTTCATTTTAATTATTATTTTCATTTTTATTTTTATTATTTCATTATTATTATTATTATTATTATTATTATTATTATTATTATTATTATTATTATTATTATTATTATTATTATTTAATTTTTAATATTTTTATTTTATTTTAAATATTTTCATTTGCATTACTTTTAATTTAATTTTTTTCATTTTTATTACTTTAATTTTTTCAATATTTTTATTTTATTATTTTTATTTTCATTATTTTTAATTTACCTTCGTTCCCACTTTCTTTCTTACATCGTGCTGTCCAACCACTTTAACACCTCATTTCACTGCCTTGATCGCTGAATGGCTGAAATTGCCCCTGAACTCTTCGCTTTTCAGCCTGATTCCCATAAATGAAATCAATCAATACTTACTACAAGATTTTTTTCCCGGAGCGGGTAGTGCCGTCAGTGAACCTCATGCGATGCACTGTAGGCATTACTTGAGGTTCTTTGCTGCGTGCCTCCGGCCCCTAGCAGCAACCACTTTCATGCCTTTTACTATATCTCCTTTCATATTCTCTTTTTCCATCTTACTTTCCACCCTCTCCTAACACTTGATTCATAGTTGCAACTG
>NC_087209.1:17668699-17703699 GCF_015104395.2 Macrobrachium nipponense | reverse complement strand
GCATACAAATATGTTCCATGGTACTGTCTCCCTTACTTCCTCTATTATAACATCCATCACTATGTTAAAGATAAAGGGCTCAGAGCCGACCCCTGGTGTATCCTACTCTCACCTCAAAACCTTCTGTCTCCACACTGCTCCTCACTCTGGTAAATACATTCCGGTACATCTCTTGTATCAATCGCACATATTCTCTGGCACCATCTCCTCAGGCTCCTCCATACCTCTTGTCTCGGGACTCTGTCATAAGCCTTTTCAAGGCAATGAATACCATATGTAGGTCCCTTTGTCTTTCCCCGAATTTCTCCATATTTGCCTCAGACAAAATATACCATCTGTTGTTCCCCTTCCCTTCATAAAATCCCATCTGCTCTTTACCTATTTGTACTTCTTCTCTCAGTCTAGCATCTATCATCCTTTCCAGTATCTTCAAAGTGTGGGACATCAATTTAATGCCCCTATAATTACCACACTCTTGGACATCGCCTTTTCCCTTTAAAAATTGGGATCAACTATACTCCCACACCACTCATTTGGTATCTTTTCCTGTTCAAGGATCTTTATCATAAGATCGTACAGTATATCCACTCCTTCATCTCCATAATGCTTTGTTTTCCATGCCTCCACCGGGATCATGTCTGGTCCGGTTGCCTTCCATTCTTCATCTTCTTCAGTGCATTTAGTACCTCTTGCCTAGAAAACCTTCATTACCATGCCAATGTTCACTTGCCCATCCTCTCTTATTAGTCTATTATTTTCTTCATTTAACAACTGTTCGAATATTCTTTCCATCTCTTCACAATGTCTTCCTCCTTTCTAAGCACGACACCCTCTTGATTCTTTATTTGTTTGATGTGTGTTATATCTTTGGTGCTCTTATTTCTAGCCTTTGATAGCTTCATCATCTTCTTTAATCCTTCCTTTGTCCCCACTCATTATACACATCATCATATATAATATATATATATTATATAATATATATATATATATATATATATATATATATACATATATATATATATATATAATAATATTTATATATATATACATATATTGTAAATAAATAGATATTATATTTATTTATTGTTGTATGTATGTATATGTATTCATACACTAACTAAAGTATTACAAAAAAACCTCCCCTTAAATTTAAGAAGAGATTCGTGTCGGCATTCATATACTAGTTTTATATGTAAGTCTTGCAATTAATTTCAGGAACAGAGAAATTTTTTTTCTGGAGTACTTTTTTGCTCTCTTCACGAGGGGATGAAACTAAATTGCTCTTCAATGCATTTGTTTCATAAAATGGATAACTCTCGCAATTTACATGGAAAATGTGGACAACGTCACATATATTGCTGGAATGAAGCTCCGCTCTTAGTTGCCCTTATCGTTAGAGGGAACATTTGAATATTCATACGACGTTAACCAGAACATTAACATATAAATGTTGCCTTCAGCCGGTAGCTATTATACTTCATGACTCGGTATATAATATATACGCACACTTTAGGTTGAGTTACGCCTTCCACTGTGATGTATCGCTTTTCCTTCTCATATTGTTGGATGACGTCACGATTAATTCAATGGCATGGCGAGTTTTTCGATAGGCTTTTATAAAGTTGATGCACACGAGTATTTTGGGTCCAGAGGTGAACATTGAAAAAAATTTAGAACTCTCACATTCGAAATGTAAATTTTCATTCTTAGGTCATTAATGAATGGCAAAGGAATAAAAGATGTTTTTCGATAGGCAAGAATTTGATGCATACAAGCGTTTTGGATCCAAAGGTTAACATTAAAAAAATATTTAGAACTCTCATAATCGAAACGTATACTTGAATTCTCCGTTCACTAATGAATGCTAAAGGGGCGTAGATGAAGCTGCTACGCTCTTAATGTAGATTTAATCGTTTCTACATTGTTATGTTTTATTAAATGTCGGACAATCATGTAATGTGAATTGCTGTCTCGGTAAATTGAATGCTTTGCTGATAGATTAATATCCTTCATCATAACTAATTCATTTATTTATCTGAAGTTTAATATAGTAGTTATAGTTGAGGCAATTATTTCGAAGTAGATAAAATTCAACTAAATTTGGAACGAAAGGTTTCAAAATCTCAATTTTGTTTATCGGAAGAGAAAAATGGCGAATTCCTTTATCACGTTGTGTAGTTTTCCTTGTAATAATGGTGTTAAAATCCTCGTTTTTTTTGTTTTATTTCAGTCCGTATCAATCTTTTGGTTGGTCGTAATTTTATTTCAAAATTTGGTGTATAGACAGAAACAAATGATAAAATTTCAGAGGTATTTAGAAATATCATGATAGTTATATTTTCCTCTGTAGATAGTTAATATAAACATGCTATTAATGACGGCATATCCGCATATTTTAGGTTCACGTTTGTATTAGTTATAGTTCGTTGGTTGGTTGGCCTTATGCCATCGCGGGTACTTGGCCCAAGGTGGCACCTAGTTCAGCAAGATGTATAAAGGAGACATTTAGTATCCAACAAGCCTGCATGGGAAGAGAGTATGGATAGATGCTTACCTCAATTAGCGTAACTAAAACGAGGCTAAGTAATAGGAGACCACATTTCACAATCCTCCCCCCCCCCCACCCCCCCCCCCCCACGGACCTGTTTTTTTTTTTTTTTTTTTTTTTTTTTTTTTTTTTTTTAAGAAGCTTAAACGTTTTATATAAATACATTCTGGCTGATGCAGGGCATGGAAAATCTGCACCATGTCAGATAAAGATTATTGCTCATGTCAGAAAAACTTTAATCAGACAGACAGTTCATTCTTTTTGACTCATACAGGCGAGAAGGAAAAAAACTTTCGTATGAATGTTTTGCGTATCTCTTAAATTCTTTTTTTTTTATCGAGTAAAATGTATTTTTCACGATGCATCACTAATAAATATCTCGTGTATGGTATATGAGAGTGAGAACTTCTATTGTAGTATGATTTTTTTTTCTTTTTTTTTTTTTTTCAAAAAAATTATGTTGCACAAGAAGAGGAAAATTATGTTTCTAGAATTTTTAAACATTTATTATTATTCCGGAACCAAAACACAATGAAATTATAGCTATTTCAGAATAAAAAAAAGTAACTTCTCATCATATTTAATAGGATCATAGCTCTTGAATTTAATTTTGGTATTCGCAAAAATTGGCCAAAGCAACGATTGTTACTGTGACGCCGTGAATTTAATTCCTCCAAATCAAAATGATCAAAATAAAAATAGACATATTTTGCGGTTATGCTGCGAAATGGCTTCTCACAGATTTTGCTCCTGTTGAATGTCCCACATTGAATTGGTTATCGGAATCCCATTCAGGCGTCAACGTTAAATATATATTACAGAGTAGAAAATGTGATAAATCAGTTTCATGCTTGAATAAGAATTGGCTATGTACATCTTTTATAGGCACTATATATATATATATATATATATATATATATATATATATATATATATATATATATATATATATAATTTGCTTCTATATGCGAGTATTAGTAAAAGTAGCTAAAACACCGTATTCTTGCCCAATTTGATAACTGAGGTTTATTCGATCATATGTATATATATATAGGTTATATATATATATATATATATATATACATATATATATATAATATATATATATATAATACGTCTGTGGACTGAAGGAGACTTTCAAAGTAGCACAGTAAAGTCTCTTAACATAACGTAATCCCTAACTCCGAGAGAGGTATATTCCGCTTCAGAATACCTTCTTCAAAAGAGGCTTTCTTTGCAACATTTAGTCGCTAAAGGGATTATTTGAGTAGTGCTCAAATTCCTTCTGGTTAAAGACTCCTCTTATGCTCTCTCTGACGCCGGTATCTTTAGTGGCTTAAATATATGCAAGACGAGTCTCAGACTGAGTAATGAACGAAAGGGAACGTTACGTTTTTTCCCCTCCGTTTTCACTTTAATTTTGATTTGTTTTAGTTTGTATATTTTGGTAGTGTTCTCTTGCTTTATACGTATATATCCATAAATTTATATATATATATATATATATAATCTATATATATATATATATATATATATATATATGATATATATACTATAGATATATATATATCTTTATATATATGTGTGTGTGTGTGTGTGTGTGTGTTTGTGTGTGTGTTACTTAATTTTCTACATTTCATATCATCAGTAAACGACAGGGTTGGTGATTTTTATGATTTCTTTGAAAAAAAAATAAAGATAATTTATTTTTTTAATTAATTTTTTTATTTGTTAGATATTTTTTCAATCATTTTTTCCTCAAAATGTATTTTATGGCAGAATTACTATTGATGTATCTTTTAGGTTTCCAGTTCTGACCTAAAGTATGTACTTGCAATTTTTTTTTATATCAAAATAAATAGATGCAACGCAGTTATGCTCAAGTTTTTATTAACCTCCAAGCCATATTTTTCAATTTGTTTGCTTTCAAATTAAAAAAAAAAAAAAAAAAATGAAAATCATGATTTTTTACTTGAAAAAAAATCAATGATTTTATCACTTGATTAATCAGTTGGATTTAATAATTGCCAACCCTGGTAAATGAGCTTTGTATGATTCATATTTCTGGTAACTTTTTTTTATCTGAGTCGTTATAACCATACCATATATGGGTTAGTAAATTAATAAAAAGCCTAAAAATATGCGTTGATCAATAAAAGAAATCTTTTTTATTAAAGAAATAAAACCAAATACTATTTTTAACCCGAATTACGACTATCACGGTTGTATAGCTTTAGATATATATATATATAGTATATATATATATATATATAGTATATATATATATATATATATGTATATAATATTGTATAGTATTATACATATATATAAAATAAAATATATAAGGCTATATATAATTATATATATACACTTTATATAAAGATATAAAACCGTGGTAGTCGTAATTCGGGCTAACAATAGTATTTGGGGTTTCTATCTTTAATGAAAAAGATTTCCTCTATTGATCAACATATATTTTTAGGCTTTTTATTAATTTACTAACCCATATCTGGTCTGGTTTAGGTATTAAAAGGACTTAGATAAAAAAAAGGCTACTAGAAATATGAATTATTCAAACCTCGCGCTATTATTGATGTCATAAAAGACAGAAAATTATAAAGCTAACCCCAACAGTATGTAACCGGATTCTTGTATACCTCTCGTGGTCAGGTCGGTAACGCGACCTCCTCCTGATACTCGGGATGAGGGTTCGAACCCTATTACGGAAGTCTGAATTGCTTCATGTTCTTGCTTTTGGATATCAGGCTTTGTAGTGACAAGCATATCCAAAAAGTGTGAAGAATCAAAGAGATTAAAAGGCCGCTGTGGTTATTGCAATTTCATGTTTAATATTTCCATTTTCCTTGTTTGGTTAATTATAGAATTAATTGTGAATATCGTAAATCCACCATTCTGATAAACAATTTATCCTAGTAGGGGCAACATCTACCAAAGGCTCCGCCTACGTAGTGGGGTAGTGCGTTACTTAAGGTTCTTTGCAGCGTGCCTTCGGCCCCTAGCTGCAACCCCTTTCGTTCCTTTTACTGTACCTCCTTTCATATTCATTTTCTTCCATCTTACTTTCCACCCTGCCCACACAAATGATTAATACTGCAACTGCGATGTTTTCCTCCTGTTACGCCTTTCAAACCTCTCTCTCATTTTCCGTTTCAGCCCTGAATGACTTCAAAGGTCCCAGTGATTGGCCTGTAGCCTAAATTCTATATTCAATTCAATCCAAACGTTTCCATATATTTACATTAACAACAACATCAACAAAACATTGGGTGACCTGTTTATCAGGGAATAATTGGTTTCTCTTCTTACACCACAATGTATTGGACAAGTTATTGCCTCTTTACTCAAGATTTACTACGCAATAGATTCCCAGTAATGATGTTGCATCTTGTCAAACCATCGGTGTGTTGATAGTGCTCTCCTCTCTTCCTCTCCTCTTCTCTCCCATTCTCCTCTCTCTCTTCTCTCTCTCTCTCTCCGCAGTGTTCATGCAGAATATAAAACGCTTTGTTTTATCTGGGAAGCATTTGATTACAGCATAGCTTTTTGCGTACTTGCCAATAGCGATTTAAAATTCTGATTTGCTGTTTTATTTCTACAGATTACAAAACAGATTGAAAGTATATTCATTTTGGTTGTGTGTCATGTAATCTTAAAAAAAAACACTTTAGCAACTGCTTTTTTCGTCGACGTTTAAGATTGGCGCATTTCGTGTCGTGATACTAATGACACCAACGATTTGTTGAGTCAGTTGTTTTGGCAACGAGCACCCAGTATCAATTCTTGAATAAAAACCGCCAAAAGAATCACCCAGTCGCATCGTAAACTGTAAACGCAGAGGGCGTTTGCTGTGACCATCGAAATGTTGACATCGAAATTTATTGTTTTTGAGGTTGCTGTTATTATTATTATTATTATTATTATTATTATTATTATTATTATTATTATTATTATTATTATTATTATTTGCTTCGGATATAAGTAAAGGGAAACGTGTTCGTAGTTTATCTTTGTATTCCTATCATAACTGTTCTAGGATGCCTCATCATTTCGTCCGAAATGCGATAGTGCCATTAGAGTACGTTACCCGGTGCACTGTAGGCATTACTAAATGTTTATTTCGGCGTCCTTTAGACTCCTAGCTGCATCCACTTTTTAGCCTATTATTCCACCTCCATTTCCGCTTCCTTTCTTTCTGTCTTGCTATCCAACTTCTCTAACTTTTCACAGTGTAACTAGTTTTCTCCAGGTGTCACCTTTAGATCATTGCGCTCACCTGCTTTTATTACCTTTATGTCTTTTGACTCGCTGTCCAACTGCTCTAACTCCCTCTTTTCACTGCCTATATATAGTGCTTGTCTTGATAGTCTAAATTTCATAGAAATCAAATGAAGTATATCGCTTCTTTTTAGCTTCTTTTTATTGTGTGCACCTTTTTTTAAATTTTTTTTAGTAAGTTAAAGTAAACTGAAGGAAGAAGTTGTTTTAAGCTAAGTAAAATACCTTTGTCCCATTTTTCAATGGATATCAGTTTGACCTTGGTGAATAATGGCTGTGGCCTCCAATATTCGTTAACATGCAATGCAAATGCAGTACATCAAATGCCCTACAATATTGGACAATTCTATTTCCAGCTGCCCATCCACCCCCCACCCCTCCCCCCTCCCCCTTCCCCTTCCCCCCTCCTACTCACCCTCCCCCTCCCCCTCCCCTCCCCCTCCCCCAGCCCCTCCCCCTCCCCCTCTCCCCGACCACACCTTTCATGGCATAGGAATTTGTAAACAAAAACGTTAATATCGAGTGTTGATTTAAAAGAGTTAATTGGTTGGCCTCCGTTATTTGTGTTGATTTTTTAATGAATCATATGTCAGAAATGGTGGTTAGTGTTTGCCACTCTAAATTCAGATAGCTTTAGTTTGGAGTAATTATTTAAAACCAATGTTTTTGTAGAGGATATACCGAAAGGGAATCCATTCGAACGACTGTTGTCGTAATCGAAAAAGAAATATCTACATAAAAATGTCCAGAGAATAAATATATATATATATATATATATATATATATATATATATATATATATATATATATATATGTGTGTGTGTATTTTTTGGGGTTTTTTGGGGGGGGGGGCGGGGGTGGGGGGGGCAATGGGCACCACAACTTTTAATGGAGTATTATGTGAATAAGATTATTTTTATCGGACGTCGAATATTGGAATGTGAGTGAATTGATTATAACATTTAATTTTTTGTTAATCGAAATTAAACATCATAAAATGATTACTTTACAATACTCCACGATTTTTGCGAAATTGAAATTTGGTAAATTGCTTGTTGGTATCGCAGGAGAAATAGAATTTGGGTAAATTGATTGTTGGTATTGCAGGAGAATTGGTTAAAAATAGATTTTCGTGGGGCGAAAAGGTAGATGAGCATAAAGATAAGATTTTACTGTTCGTGCAGAGTATATTAAAGACTGTTTTATCATGAAATTTTTTTTTTTACTCTCTTCGACTTTTTAAAATTTATCCTTCAACCATTTTATCGCAAACAAAAGGGAGAGGAACAAACAGTCTCTGAACTGGGTGAAAAAAGAAAGCTGATAATTTTATTTTTTTAGCCTTATTATATAGTTATATTGATATCTCGACTCTTCATAAAAATGGCCTTATGTACGCTGTTTTTATAACTTTACCACTTGCCTGTTTGTAAGCGTGCGTATACAAAGCTTTTGTATTTTATAGCTTCTAATCTGAATAACAACAAAATCATACGTTTAAACTGGAAGAAGAACTATCATAAACGTTCCTAATCCAGTCGACTGGCAAACAGCTTAATACTTTGCTCTCTCATTATGCTGCTCAAACTACCGTAGCTGGCAGCCAACCAAATTAACCCTATAGTTTTATTCAGGTGCGGATTTGCGACCCCTTGCCAATTACCTTCGAGACAGGAACTCGTAACTTAGACATTCTCTTTGTGTACCTGCTTTTTTTTTTTTTTTTTTTTTGTTTTTTTTTTTTTTTTTTTTTTTTTTTTTTGCCAAAGCATTTCGTATCCTATTATCTTTTCACCATGCCAAATCGTTCAACTTAGTTGATGGTAATCTACGCAGACTCGTCACTCTAATAACTATTCTTTAATGTTTTACAAGGTAGTCAACATCAGGGTTTAGGCTTCTAATAAAACTTGGATATTCAGAAATTTATATCTAAATCGTTGCTTTTGTTTTATTAATTATACCACTTTTGTTTTAGCTGTTATATAGCATACGCCATCAGCATGCTAGCTTTAAATGTAATTATCACTATAAGAATTTAAACCACATAGTTAAACAGGCTTTCGTGTTCTTATCTTCGCGTAATACTTCCCATAACTTGTTATTCCTTCCACTTTTATATGTTCATAAATATGCCTTCTCCAGCCGTCTAGCATAAACATAATATAACTCATGTATCCATCTAATATATTCCTCCGAAACGATATTTGATCTCTTTCATCCCCCAGACGTCTAGCATAAACGTAACTCCACAGGCCATGTAATGTATTTTTCACACACAATATTTTATCTCCTGGAAGCACCACTTTCCATCGAAGGTTTTCACCCTCTTCTCTCGCCGGCGAAAGTTATGGGTGCATTTTCTCTCATCTCTTCTATGTAGAAACATTTTTAGACAACCATGAAGGCAGCCCTTTTACGGCTACGTAGTCTGTCCAGATGCGGTCACAAAAGCTTGTAACGAAACTGGAAGTGCTCTGGAATATCTGTTGTCCACATATCACATTTCCAGCCCTTTCTCTCATTACTTCGCTTTCCAGCCGAGTCATTTTTTTTCCAGAGCCACGTTATAGTCCTTTGACTCCTAAATTCTGATAAATATTCAATAAATAATAAAACTGGAAGTCCTATGGAATGTCTGGTTCCCATATTTCGCATTTCCAGCTTTTTATTCTCATTACTTCACTTTCCAGCCATGCCATTTACTTTTCCAGTTCCACATTACATTCCTTTGACTAAGGTCTGACAATGATTCTTTTAGGTTTTATCTCTCTCTCTCTCTCTCTCTCTCTCTCTCTCTCTCTCTCTCTCTCTCTCTCTCTCCGATTCTTATTCTTCTCTGAGTATAAAAACGAACCTGTAACGGTTTAAATAAACTTCAGATGACAAACAGTCCCTTTATTTATTTATTTATTTATTTATTTATTTATTTATTTATTTATTTATTATTTATTTATTTATTTATTTATTTATTTATTTAGTTTTTAAATAAATTTGTTTTAATATTTTTATTTATTTAATTTTTTGTGGGGGGAGGGGGGCTGCCTCTGCCTCTCCACCTTTCCGCCACTAAATGAATACCTTTGGTTCTACGGCCGCTGATTCGGTGAGCCCTCCGACGGGAGACCCGTCGAAGGAATATCGTTGACGCGGCTCTGAAAATGGCATTAGCACTTTGGGACTTCGTGAAGAGTCTAAATGCTCCTCTGCTTCGGAGGCTAAATCGGGCCGCTGAATATTTATGGGGTTATAGTTTAGTGTGCTGTAATGGAAAAGCGCCTCATCGTCGTAAATTTAAGTATATCTTAGTTTTACCAGACCACTGAGCTGATCAACAGCTCTCCTAGGGCTGGCCCGAAGAATTAGATATTTTTACGTGGCTAGGAACCAATTAGTTACCTAGCAACGGGACCTACAGTTTATTGTGGAATCCGAACTACATTAAATCGAGAAATTAATTTCTATAAGCAGAAATAAATTCCTCTGATTCCGAGTTGGCAGAGCCGAGAATCTAACTTCGGACCACCGGATTGGTAGTCGAGCGCGAAAACTACTTGTCCAACGGGGGACTAATCGTCGTAAATAAATAACCCGTTATAATAAGGGTGGGCATTTTTTGGTCAGATCATTTTTCTCCTCCGGTCGGTGGGGCTTTCCATGTTCTCTTATTTGCACGGTTGCAGTGGTTATGGATTCCCTTGAAAATCCCCAAATGAATTAATTTCTATATTCAGTAGGACATTTCCATATCAAGTTTTTGACAAATTACAGGTTCTCAGAAACAGTGGTTATGGATTCCCTTGCAAATCTCCCCCAGAATCTATTTTCTTTATTCAGTGGAACCTTTCCATATTAACTTTTTGACACATTATAGATTCTCAGAAAAGCTAAGAGAAACTTTTATTCACTGTCCGATGGGGCTTTCCGTATTCTCTTATTTGCACGGTTGCTGTTAAAATGGATTCCCTTGAAAATCAGTGAAAAAAATTTTTATTTCCTCCTCCATGTGGTGGAACTTTCCATAACAGTTCAAGTGGCTATGGATTCCCTTGAAAATCAAAGAAAAAATTTGCATTTTCTCTGTCTGGTGGAACTTTCCATATTCTCTTTTTAAACCTTAAAGATTCTCAGAAAAAACTATATTTTTTCCGCTGTCCGGTGGTGTTTTCCGTATTCTGTTATTTGTACGATTGCAATGGTTGAAGATTCTTTTGAAGGTGAAATTAAAAAAAAGAAGAAACTTGATTTTCTAAGCTCTCAGGTGGAACTTTATAATTATCCTGTCCGGTGGAACATTCCGTATTCTCTTATTTGCGCGTTTGCATTAGTTGAAGCTAAAAAAAAAAAAAAAATGATTTTAGTCACAGATTTTCTTCAAAATCAAAGAAAATATTATTCAGATGAATTACCACCTAATACGTATCAAGGCCGCAACTTATCGTATCAACATATTTGTTAATGCATTACTATGTGTAAAGATACATGAACTCTAAAACCCTTAAAGGTTTTACAGTTATTTTTGAGTAAATATTCATAGGCTTTACAAACATACATATATACATACCTACATACATATATACATAGTCGAGACCACTGTTGCCAAACGTTCAACCGCTGAGTTCCAATATCAATGTTTTAGGCAAGCAGAGAGAGATACCGCAGTAGTAGCAATAGCGATTTATGGATTAATTTAATCCTTGGTAGTAAAGGACAGACCTGGATGGAGGGGAGACCGAAGAAGAAAATTGCTTTTTCTAAATAAAGCCAGTGTAAGAGGGAGCTCAAAAATCATCACTAGTGAAGAAGAAAATCAGGGTAGGTTTTGATAACTAATTCTGATCAATAAGAAAAACGTTTTGGCGGTTTATTTACTTTCTGAATTGTCATCTCTATGAGAAAAGATGAGAAATTTGAACATTTTTAAGTACCAATCTTTATATATTATTATTATTATTATTATTATTATATTATTACTATTTTTTTTTTTTTTTTTTTATTTTTTTTTTTTTTTGTTTTTTTTTTTTTTTTTTTTTTTTTTGCTCTATCACAGTCCTCCAATTCGACTGGGTGGTATTTATAGTGTGGGGTTCCGGGTTGCATCCTGCCTCCTTAGGAGTCCATCACTTTTCTTACTATGTGTGCCGTTTCTAGGATCACACTCTTCTGCATGAGTCCTGGAGCTACTTCAGCCTCTAGTTTTTCTAGATTCCTTTTCAGGGATCTTGGATCGTGCCTAGTGCTCCTATGATTATGGGTACGATTTCCACTGGCATATCCCATATCCTTCTTATTTCTATTTTCAGATCTTGATACTTATCCATTCCTTCTCTTTCTCTTCAAACTCTGGTGTCCCATGGTATTGCGACATCAATGAGTGATACTTTCTTCTTCACTTTGTCAATCAACGTCACGTCTGGTCTGTTTTGCACGTATCACCCTATCCGTTCTGATACCATAGTCCCAGAGGATCTTTGCCTGATCGTTTTCTATCACTCCTTCAGGTTGGTGCTCGTACCACTTATTACTGCAAGGTAGCTGATGTTTCTTGCACAGGCTCCAGTGGAGGGCTTTTGCCACTGAATCATGCCTCTTTTTGTACTGGTTCTGAGCAAGTGCCGGGCATTCACTTGCTATGTGGTTTATGGTTTCATTTTTCGTATTGCACTTCCTACATATGGAGAGATGTTATTTCGTCTATCGTACTTTGAACATATCTGGTTCTTAGGGCCTGATCTGTGCCGCTGTTTATCATTCCTTCAGTTTCCTTCTTTAGCTCTCCCCTCTGTAGCCATTGCCAATTGTCATCGCTGGCTAGTTCTTTAGTCTGTCTCATGTATTGTCCGTGCATTGGTTTGTTGTGCCAGTCCTCTGTTCTTTCTGTCTTTCTCCTGTCTCTGTATATTTCTGGGTCTTCGTCTACTTTTATTAGTCCTTCTTCCCCATGCACTCTTTAGCCACTCGTCTTCACTGGTTTTCAGATATTGCCCCAGTGCTCTGTTTTCGATGTTGACGCAGTCCTCTATACTTAGTAGTCCTCTCCCTCCTTCCTTTCGTGTTATGTATAGTCTGTCCGTATTTGCTCTTGGGTGTAGTGCTTTGTGTATTGTCATTTGTTTCCTGGTTTTCTGATCTATGCTGCGAGAGTTCTGCCTTCGTCCAATCCACTATTCCTGCGCTGTATCTGATTACTGGCACTGCCCAAGTGTTTATGGCTTTTATCATATTTCCACCGTTGAGTTTTGACTTGAGTATCGCCTTGAGTCTCTGCATATATTCTTTCATGATTCGTGTCCTCATCTCTTGGTGTTTTATATCTCCTCCTTCCATTATTCCCAGGTATTTGTATCCTGTCTCATCTATGTGTTTGATGTTGCTCCCCATATGGTAGCTTTATCCCTTCAGTTCTCGTTACTTTGCCTTTTGTATGTTGACTAAGGCGCATTTTTCTATTCCCAAACTCCATCCTGATGTCCCCCAGATACAATTCCTTACAGTCTGGATTAGGGTATCTATTTCCTTGATGCTCTTACCATACAGCTTGATGTCGTCCATGAACATCAGATGGTTAATTTTGTTGCTCTTTTCTTGAGTTGGTACCCGGCATCCATCTTCTGTAGTACTTTTGTCATGGGAATCATGGCTACTATGAAGAGTAGTGGGGACAGTGAGTCGCCCTGGAAGATCCCTCTCCTGATATTAACCTCTGCTAGTCTTATTCCAGAGCTTGTAAGTATTGTATTCCAGTTGCGCATTGTATTTTTGAGGAAGCTGATGGTATTTTCCTCTGCCCCATATATTTTCAGGCATTCTATTAAAGGCCATGTGTGTGGTATCATGTCGAAGGCTTTCTTATAGTCTATCCATGCCATGCTTAGGTTGGTTTTCCTTCTCTACTGTTCTTCATTACCATTTTGTCTATCAGGAGGCTGGTCTTTTGTGCCCCTACACTTCCTTCTGCAGCCTTTCTGTTGGTAGGGGATGGTGTTTGTCTCCTCTAGGTAGTTGTATAGCCTTTCACTGATGATACCTGTTAGTAACTTCCACATTATTGGTAGGCAGGTGATAGGCCTGTAGTTACTGGCTATATTTCCCTTACTCTTGTCTTTTTGTACTTAGGATGTTCTTCCTGTGGTCATCCATTTGGGTGCTTGGTGATTTGAGATACAATGCTGGAGTTGTTCTGCTATTCGTGGGTGTAGGGCCTTGAAGTTTTTGAGCCAGTATCCATGGACTTTCATCGGGACCTGGGGCTTTCCAGTTTGGCATTTTATTTAGTTGGTGTCTGACTGTGTCTGTCGTGATCTCTGTGAATCTTTGTTTTATTCTCCCTGTTTTCCCTTTTTCTTCTTCCTTGACTTCCTGGAGCCATGTTGCATGTTTGTTGTGTGATACCGGATTGCTCCATATGTTTTCCCAGAGTCTCTTACTTGGTTCGGCTTCAGGAATTTCTGGGTGGTTGTCTTCCCCTCTTAGTTGGCTGTATAGTCTTTTCTGGTTGGTTCCGAATAGTTTGTTCTGTTGGTATCCCTTATTCCTGTTCATGTACCGTTGGATCTTGTGTGCTTTGGCCTTGAGCCTCTGTTTTACATCTTCTATTGTGTTGTTTAGTCCCCTCTCTTGTACTTTGTATTTCTCGTTGAGTTCCTCCCTTGTTTTTCTTGCTTCTTAGCCTTTTTTCTGCCATCTCTTTCAGTTTACTCAAGTCAGATCTCATCACCATGATTTGCTTTTCCAGGCGCCTTTTCCAAGGAGTTTGTTTTCTGTTTTGGTTTCTGTTGGGTTGGTTGTGACGGTGGTGTGGTGTTCGAATACCCCATCAGTTCTGCTACTAATCTTGCTCCTGCATATGTCAAGTTATTTGTTTCTGTGATACTGGTGGTGTGTATTAGGCTCATTATTTCATTGACCTCACTTGTTTTCTCCCTTAATTTCTTGGTGTTGTAGGCTTTCATGGAGGGGATCTTTGTTCTCTCTGTATCTGGCTCCATCCATTGTCTAATCTTTTCTACCCATTCCGTCCTCTCTGTTACTTCGTCGGTGTTTCTTCGTGTGTCGTTGTTTGATACTTCATCCTCCCTGTCGTACTTCATGTGGCATCGTCTCTCAGTTCGTCTTCGTGTAATTCGTCGTCGTGTGACATTTCCCTTTCCAGTTCTTCTCTTTCTGTTGGGGAGAGCAGTTCTTTTTCTTAATGTTCCCTTACTTGGTCTGCCAGCCTCTGCTCTGTTTGGGGGGTGTTATTCCTCTCATTCCAGATGTTGATCAATCTTCTTCTATATCCTCTCTCGTCGGGTTGCTCTGATGTAGCATCTCCATATTTCCTTATTTTCTTCTCTTGTCCATTTCTTCCTTTTTGCCTCTGTAGCTCCAATCTCAGGCTGTTGATTACTGTCGTTGTGGTGATCAGTTGCTGGAATGACGACCTCCAAGTACCTGACCGTCTTCCCCTACAATTGGGTTGAATACCTGGTTGCCGGACGAGGCTCCTCTGTTGCCAGAGGTTCCATTTACGTCGTTGTCGTTTATTCCTTCATTTCTTTCCATCATTGCTGAGTTTTGCTATTTAACCCATAGCTGGACCCTACCCCATCAGGGATAGGTACTCATTTACAGCTGAGTAGACTGAGGAAATTATGGTAAAGATCCTTTCCCAAGGAATCATTATTATTATTATTTTTATTTTTATTTATTTATTTTTTTTTTTGCTCTATCACAGTCCTCCAATTCGACTGGGTGATATTTATAGTGTGGGGGTTCCGGGTTCCGTTCATTCTGCCTCCTTAGGAGTCCCATCACTTTTCTTACTATATTGGCGCCGTTTCTAGGATCACACTCTTCTGCATGAGTCCTGGAGCTACTTCAGCTCTAGTTTTTCTAGATTCCTTTTCAGGGATCTTGGGATCGTGCTAGTGCTCCTATGATTATGGGTACAATTTCCACTGGCATATCCCATATCCTTCTTATTTCTATTTTCAGATCTTGATACTTATCCATTTTTTCCCTCTCTTTCTCTTCAACTCTGGTGTCCCATGGTATTGCGACATCAATGAGTGATACTTTCTTCTTGACTTTGTCAATCAACGTCACGTCTGGTCTTTTTGCACGTATAACCCTATCTGTTCTGATAATTAGTCCCAGAGGATCTTTGCCTGATCGTTTTCTTTTTATCACTCTCTCAGGTTGGTGCTCGTACCACTTATTACTGCAAGGTAGCTGATGTTCTTGCACAGACTCCAGTGGAGGGCTTTTATTATTATTATTATTATTATTATTATTATTATTATTATTATTATTATTATTATTATTATTTTCTGTTCTTAGCGGTACACAATAATAAACATTTTTGCGAATTCGTGTATAATTTAAATACCCTTTACAAAGCTTTCGAACCATTATTATTATTATTATTATTAGATTATTATTATTATTATTATTATTATTATTATTATTATTATATTATATAACTTTCTTGGAAGCCTCAGACTAAAGGATGAACATAAAAAGCATTATTTCTCAGTTCTGAAAGGGAAGTTTATATGTATTTTCATTTTTATTTTGTTAAAATATAGATGCATATTTTCCAAGACCCGTAATCCAATTTTTTAAAATTCAAGCTTCAAGTTGAAAGCATGATTTTTTTTTCCGTACGCTGTGTAAATTCCAAGAGTACTTCCGTTAATTAATATTTTATGTAACGACGCTCCTCAATATTAATTTCTATGTTGCTTTTAAATGATGTATATAACTTATTTTCCATGTTGTTCTTAAATGTTGTATATATTATTTTCCGTGTTGTTCTTAAATTTTTTGTGTAAGTTATTTACCATGTTGTTCCTAAATGTTGTGTACAACTTATTTTCCATGTTGCTCTTAAATGTTGTAATTAAGTTATTTTCCATGTTGTTCTTAAATGCTGTATATAAGTTATTTTCCATGTTGCTCTTAAATGGTGTATATAAGTTATTTATTTACTGAATTAATTACTTCGCAAAGTACATAGAATAATTTAGGTGTCGTGAATTTTTCTGAACGACTCAAATAGATAACTATAAAAATTGTATCAGAAATTGGCATCGTTCATAAATTGATGAAATGAAATATGGAATTCAATAAGGAGAGAGAGAGAGAGAACAAAACCCTATTACTTCGAGCGACTATGCGCCGAAGCCTCCCTATTTATTTTAAGGCTCCCTATTTATTTTAGGATTATAGACGATTGTAAATTTTCCCTCCGCTAAGTTTTTGGACGCAGCCGAGTAAATCGGCCGTCATGGGTTTTATGAATGGTGGGGGGGGGGGGGGGCTCGCATTGCCCCGTCAGCATCTTTCACTGGACCCCGTTCAGTTAGGTAGACCACGGGGGCCAGAAGGGAGATTGATGGCCCCTTTTGTGGGTTCGGTTGGTTTAGCAATTGGCTCATGATCTAAAAAAAAAAATAATAAAATAAATAAATAAATAGAAATTGTTCAGAAATAAGGTTAAT
The DNA here is from genome assembly GCF_015104395.2 of Macrobrachium nipponense. NCBI lineage: Eukaryota > Metazoa > Arthropoda > Malacostraca > Decapoda > Palaemonidae > Macrobrachium > Macrobrachium nipponense. The sequence goes on along the minus strand of NC_087209.1, from coordinate 17,686,371 downwards.
AAGAAATTCATGGAAATATATATATATATATTATATATATATATATATATATATTATATATATATATATATATATATATATATATATATATATTATTTATTTATTTATGTTTATTACGTTAAGTCATTTTCAGTATAATTTTCTGTTATGGTGATCATTCTTTATTTTGTCAAATAGTATATAAATGCAATATCGTTCTCAACTGATTCCTTTATATCTATTTTAACGGATGAAACTGAATTTGTAGTTGCATATCAATTTTTTTTCATTTCTCGTTGGTAGATTCTTAATCCATTTTCTTGAATATTCAGAATATGAAATTTATATTCTTTTACATTTTAAATAAATCGGTTGGAATCCATCTTCACTCCACGTCTTTCCATTTTTGAAAAGACTAGATTCTCTACATCTTCTCTTGAATATTTAAAGGATTCTACTTCAGTTCTGGATCATAATTTCTCCATCCTGCATTAATTTTGCACGATGATGCAACATTATCGCTTTCGCGGCATTGATTATGGGGAATTGAAAGAATATCAGAAGCTTCGCCTTATCTGAACGTTATATCGAAATTCCATTAACGTCGAGTGTTTGATTTAATGGTCAAGTTGGCGGTACGAGTTTATTGATATATATATTTGTTACGAAGAGTTTGAGGGCACTTTGGTATATGCGCACGCGCATAAAGGAATGTGTACCTATAAGTGAGAGAGAGAGAGAGAGAGAGAGAGAGAGAGAGAGAGACTAAGTAATGTTATATAGAGAGAGGGTATGAATGTGTGCCTATAAGAGAGAGAGAGAGAGAGAGAGAGAGAGAGATCGCAGTGCCAACGAATTAATTAAGCGTTTCCCATGATCTACCATAATAGGCATATTATTAAAACTCCTCTCTTCTCCTCCTATTCCTCTCTTCTCTCCTATCCTCTCTTTACGCTCTCTCTTTCTTTCTCCTCTCCTCAAAATATACGGACGTATATTATATATAATATATATATTATATATATAATTATATCAATATATATATATATACATATATATATAATAAATCATTTCTACACAAGAGCATCCATACCAGCTTCAAACGCGGAGTAACAATCTCCTCTCGCTTCGTCAAAACAATAACCGAACTGAAACTTTACAATGGCTTTAATCTACGTATGCGGTGAACGTCACAAATGTCGAAATCTCTCTCTCTCTCTCTCTCTCTCTCTCTCTCTCTCTCTCTCTCTCTCTCTCTCTCTCTCTCTCCTTCCAAACCGTCCCGGGAAGCCATGGGAATTTAAGGCAGAGAGATTCCAGAAACGAGACCGAAAGTTTTAATGGGAACAGTTCCAGGTTACCCATTCCCAGAAATAGCATCGTCAGCAGTTTTTTTCTCCTCGATGTCTTGATTATTGTCGCTCGTATCTTTATGTTTCTTTGTAGAAGATGGCGGCTGTTCTTTTCCGTAGTAGAAGTTTACCCTCTCGTTAGTGAGTTTTTAGGATAACTGTTAATCAATGGATTATTTGATGCGAAAGATCTATCTTCTTTTATTTTGTTATCGGTTAAGTAGTAAAATAAACTTATTTCTTGTTCGTTTTTAAACTTTTTGTATTGTAAACCAAGTTTTGATTTTCTTGAGGTCTTTATTTTCTTTATCTTGTTTTTTTTTTTACTAAGGTATCACCTAAACAGATGAAAAATATTTTACGAACAATTTTTAAAGTGTCTCCCTTTCCTAAAACTTTTTATTTATTATTTGTAGTGTTTCTAAGGCTAACATTAGACTCAAGGATCCAATGATCTAATGTCCTGAATATATACATATATATAAGATTTTTACCACATCGTGATTTATATACATTCATGAAGCTACAAAATGTCGTCTAATATCGAATTCGCGCTACTTTGGGATTATCCCCGATATGGAGATCGTCAACGAAGGGGATTGTTTTTAAGTGATCACTTGAAAAATTTCCCTCCGGGGATAATCCCGAAGTAGCGAGAATTCGAGATATATATATAGATATATATATATATATATATATATATATATATATATATATATATATATATATATACACACACACATATATATATGTATATAAGCTTCACTGACGTTTCCTGGATTTGAATGTCTTGTTAGGGATCGCGCCCAGACCAGGCAAATCTATTATCGAGGAACAAAACCTTCCCCTTCGGTTAAGCATATATGAAAATATATTAATTCCGAGGTAGAGCGAATTAGATATTAATTAAAGGACATTGTAGCTCGATGTATATATGTATATATATGTATGTATGTATATATATACACATATGATTATATATAGATAATATATATATATATATAATATATATATATATATATATATATATATATATATATATATATATGTGTGTGTGTGTGTGTGTGTGTGTGTGTGTGTGTGTGTAACTAAATTCCTCTATTAAAACAGGATATGTCTCAAGTCTAAAAGGCCCATTAAAACACATACATACATCATACAATACAATACATACATACTAGTTGTTGAATTGAGACTGATAAATCCAAAGAGCGGCCGAATAGACAAGCAACAATAACATCACATAGATTCAACGTTCTAATAAAAGGGAATGCTTGTAGACTGAAGTTCGTCGACCTCCCCTTCAGTTTGAGATCTCAATGCATTTTGCTTGCAGCCCCCTCCCCCCCCAACCCACACCCCCCTTGCTGAACTGGAGTCTTTCCCAATTGTATTTCCTACTTTTGATTAAAACCCACGACGGATGTTGTCCTCCATATGTTGGTGGGTGACAGTGGTTGGGCCATGAAATGTCCTCGAGTTCAATAAGGTCATGTCACGTTGCACTGATTAAAGTTTTCAGTCGATAATAACTTCAAGTGGGGCTTTGGATGCGGTGGAAACGGAACTAGAAGGCGATCAGTGGTAAGAGGGGGAAAGGTAGCAACGTACATTACATTAGAAGTAAAATTATTGGAGTAACCCCCTCCCCCTCTCTCTCTCTCTCTCTCTCTCTCTCTCTCTCTCTCTCTCTCTCTCTCTCTCTTTCTCTCTCTCTCTCTTTTGTGATAACTTATTATCGTTGTTTTCTTGCGCGTACATTTTTCTCGATATTTCCATTTACTGAAAGGGGAAGCTACAATAAACTGAAGCATTTTTGTCATCGTGTTTGGAACTCGCTCTCTGCTCTTGTTTTCCATGATTGCTCTAACATTTCTGACATTAGTTTTAATTTGTAGATTTGTTATCGGTAGATAAAATATGTCTGGTTCAGAAAATACGAAGTAGCGGAAAGTAATAAGTAGCTTAAAAGTGTTAAAACTATGTTATCATCGTTGACCATTTTCGTAAAAATGTTGTGGCCTATAAGTGTGGAAACACTTTGACCAAGATTAAAAGAATTATATTGTATTAGCCTAGCTGTGATTACCTTACTGAATTGCAATTGTTTTAGCATTTATTCAAAAGGGAAATACATAACTTGCGTAAGAAACAAGTTTATTTGTAATATCGTCTGCATTTAATAGTCGTACTTACTAACGCCAGTCGGATATCAGTCAATCATGTAAACAAGAATCTTATCGGCTTGAAAATATTTCAGCGTATTACGACGAAAGTGGGGATGAAATAATATCCATTACCTCTCAGATATTACGTCGAATGGGAATATTGACATGTGGTGATGTAAACAAATAACTAGATAAAAAAGAACAGTTGTTCATGTCACGTTAATTGAACTGTCAGAAGAGGCTGCTTCTAAACGTCCATATTGAATAGCGTACTATTATGCGTTATGCTGTGCTTATTTCTATAAATATACAAACGGATGCTTTAAATAACATTTTCGAACTCTTGGAGAAAAGATATCTAATGTTACAATTATGCAATAGTGTATATCCTAAGGGAGTCGTCTAATTATAGCTATCATCCTTAAATTTGCCCCAGAAACCACAGAACATAATACGAAGTTCGGCATTGTGCAGTTCAATTATTTTAGAAATTCAGATAATGCACCCACACCATGATTCTATTTTCTGAAATTCATTACCATATAATATTAATACAATAAAAGCAGTTATGTGGATTCAATGCGAATAGCTATTTAAGACCTCCCTAGATTGCCATAATGGAATGAAATGGGTCATGGAAATTGTGGGTGAGAGGGAGACGGAAAGACAAAGTAAAAGACCATCATCCGTAGAGGGTTTCATTCAACAAAAGCCATTTCTGAAATATGAGGACGAATTCATTGTGTGGGCGAAATCTGAAGTTACGCTGTGAGTGGACAACTGAAGAGCGAAATCTGAAGTTCCACTGAGGGAAAACTGAGGGGCGAAATCTGAAATCCCACCGATGGAAAACTGAGGGGCGAAATCTGAAGTTACGCTGAGGGGAAACTGAGGGGAGAAATCTGAAGTCGCACTGAGGGAAAACTGAGGAGCGAAATGTGAAATGGCACCGAGGGAAAACTGACGGGTGAATGTAACCATTCACTTCTCAGTCAGACGTCAAAAGGAAAACTTTGTGGTATTAAACGAAATAAACGAGAAATCGAGGATCTGGGGTTTTCTCTCTAAAGTGAGATCGTATATTAACGAGACGTTGACTCCATATGATTGTTGATGTTGAAAGAATCTCCTCGTTTAGAAGACATCTGCTCTCGAAATATTGATTTCTTCATGATGCTTATTGTATAATGATGGTTTATTATTCCGATAATGATGTGATGAATGATGTAGATGTTGCAAGCGATATCGTTTATTTCAGATAATTACGCGAACTTTAAATTCCTAAGTGGAGTGAAAAAAATACCTCGTGGTATTTTATTTTTTGTATGTACGTACATCGGTTCCGTGAGCCGTTCGATGGTGACGCAATTCGTTCCAGGGTAATCTGAGTTAATTAAGTGAATTTTTAAGCCACCTTTTTTTTTTAGCGGGCATTGTAAAATTATACCGGATTGTTATTATGTGTCCTCTTTTATCTTCTGAATCATTTAAGCCACAAAGCAACATCCCAAATTACCAGAAGGGTTTTTTTTTCTTCCTCTGACGAGGAATTCAATTCAGGATTTTTTCCTTCTTGATAACAATTCCCAGAACGAAGACAACAATGAGGAAGGAACGGTTGCATGAAATGGCGAATTCCAGTTCGATGGAATCATTTGGGCGGCAGCTTTGAGAAATAAGGTTGTGTGTGCTAATGCGAGTATTGATCTACTTGTAGTCCTCTAAAATATAGCTCCGTAGGGGCTTAGTACCGTCAGTCCACCTCATGCGGCGCAGTGTAGGAATTATTTCAGGTTTTTTGCAGCGTCCCTTTGGCCCCTTAGCTGCAAACCCTTTCATTCCTTTTACTGTGCTTCCGTTCATATTCTCTTCCTTCCAACTCACTTTCCTTAAGCCTTTCCTAACAACTGATTCATGGTGCAATTTCGAGGTTTTCCTCCTGTTACACCTCTCAAACATTTTACTGTCAATTTTCCTTTCAGCGCTGAATGATTCATAGGTCCCAGCGCTTGGCCATTGACCTAAATTCTGTATTCTATCGTATTCTATCCAGTATAGCAAAATATTGAAGTCCAATATTCTTATTTATAATATACATCAAAACATTATATTTTCTTATAGAAGGGCATGAGTAATTTCTGATATTTACTCTTTGTCTTCGTGATGTTTACAATCCACAACTATATGCCATGATATTATATCTTAAGCTTGGCTGATTATTTGTAACATAAATATAATTTCCAGTAAATATATTCTAATATAATTCTTTTGATGACCAGTAGTCGTTTTGATGCCAGATAACAAAAGCCATTCAATCAAGGTCACTTCTTAGCCCAATTTGACACCGTCTGTCTTAATACACCTATTAGCTTTCTCTCACGTTTTTATTCTTCCCTTTATTTATTGAATTTACTACTCTGTTTCTGACTTCCCACGGTTTGCCTGCTCATCAAAGTTTTTTTTTTTAAATGAATGAATAAATAAAACAGATGTCCCACAATCGATGTCATTCGTTCCTTTTAATCCACTAAAAAGCTTCTTGTCATGTTTGTATTCTTCCCTATATTCATCGCATTTAATGCATCGTCTTTCCGACTTCCAACAATTCAATTGTTAAATGACAAAAATAAAGAGACCTGATTTCCCGCAATCGCTGCCATTAAATCCCGAACACCCTTAGAAGTCGAAAGACGCATTGGTTTCTGAATCTTTCTTGGGGGATGGAAATCGGCAGTCGCTGAGTGTATACTCGACCGAGGGGAGAATTTCCCTTTCAAATAAGCCTCATGACGCAAGACGTTGCTTCTGCTTCGCTCTTGAATTTCATCGCGGGAAGAAGACATTCTCGGCAAAAGTGAGACTGGATTTGTTTGCGTCCAAGTGCTGCATCTGCTATTGCAGCGTTTTGAATTTTCCGTTGCGCTCATCGCTTTTATTAAAGTGTGCGCGATTGTGGACGAGACAACCAAGCATAGGACCGGGATTTAAATACATTCCCATTTTTCTAGTAATGAAATCATGAAGTCAAATATCTCTATTCAGATTTATGAGACAAATACACACCTAAGGGCACAGGTCAGCCATGTTGTCTCTTTTTTTTTTTCTTGTGCAAAATTTGGCGAGATTGCAGACTTTATGCAAATTATTTTTCGTCAGTATTATTACTAATATTAACAAGACTTGTGAAAGCAGACGCTTAAGTCCAGTGTGTGTGTGTGTGTGTCTGTGTGTGTGTGTGCTTGTGTTTGTGTAGGATAATTCGGCGCAATCTAGATGAGCTTCTAGTGCACATGTTTGAAGCAGATGTTGGGGGAAGCTTTTTGCACAGAGGTTCTTCCTGGCTTCAGCTGGTATAGTATGCATGTAAAAGTGGCTCTCTCTCTCTCTCTCTCTCTCTCTCTCTCTCATGAGTCATCTTCAAAAGGGTCATACAACCATTCCCCACCCCCTATCCCCTTCCATTCTCCACCAAGTCAGCACGGCCCCCACAGTTTAAGGTGGTCAAGTTCAAGGAAGTTGAGGCTAAGAACGTCATGTTGAAATATGTCTTTGATCTTCTTTTAAGTGTGCCTTAATCCGTGCAAATATACCATGCGCAACCTTCATGCGCTTTCATAAAAAAAAAGTATGTATATACGATCCTTTTCATTTTTTCCCAATATAATCCTCTCCATGGAAGAACTCGCGAGAGGATCTGCATTGTGAGGAAGATTAGATTTCGAATTCGGTCTTAATCATAGATCGTTCTTTGCGGCTTCATCATGATTTCTAATGAAAGCCTCGATGTTATGCTGGTTAACTTTCATATTACTCTCGGGATCTCAGCCCCGTCTCGTTTTGCCTTTCAGCTGCATCGGTCTCATTTTCGTATCATTATTGTTATATAACTTTCACAGGAATAATATTAATATTAATACTTTTGAATTAATAGCGAAATTTATCATTTATAGAAGTGACAGTATCAGCAACATTATCATATCAGGAATATGACTGGTGATAATAGTAGTGATACCAGCAGTGTAACATTATCATCATCAACAGTTGCATTAGTAATAAAAGAAGTCATATCAGAAGCATTATCATTATTATCATTAAGAATAACAACAGTAATAAAGAATTGATTATCTGATTTACATAACCTGGTGTAACAAGAACTATGGTCATTGACCCCGTTTGTGAGAGAGAGAGAGAGAGAGAGAGAGAGAGAGAGAGAGAGAGAGAGAGAGAGAGAGAGAGAGAGAGAGTGTTTTCCCAACGATAATGACGGCTGTCATAAAATAAGAAGATTCAGAGACGACTTTCGGAAAGCCTTAAAATCATGTTATGTACTGAAACTCGCTGGGTGCACTGTAGGCATTACTAAAGTTTCTTTGCAGCATCCTTTCTGCCCCTAGCTGCAACCCCTTACATTCCTTTTACTGTACCTCCTTTCATATTCTCTTTCTTCTATCTTGCTATCCACCCTCCCCTAATAATGATTTCGTAGTGCACCTGCCAGGTTTTCCTCCTGTTACACCTTTCAGACCTACCTACTCTCAATTTCCTTTCCTGCGCTGAATGATGACCTCATAGGTCCCAGTGCTTGGCCTTTTGCCTGAATTCTATATTCCATTCCATTCCTAACCTTTCGAAATAATTGCATTTACAATAATCTCAATCAGGGTTGGCAATGATTATATAAAACTGATTTAATCAAGTGATTAAATCATTGATTTTTTTTTATTAAAAATCATGATTTATTTATTTTGAAAGCAAACAAATGGAAAAATATGGTCGGGACAATAATAAAAACTTCAGCATAACTGTGCTGCATCTATTTATTTTGATATGAAAAAAATCCAAGTACATACTTTAGGTCAGAACTGGAAACCTAAAAGATAAAAATTATTATTTTTTTTTTTTAAATCACCAACACAGGTCCCAGTCCTCCATGCGAAGGACTTCTGATCTCTTATCATTTCTTTCCGAGATGTTTTCTTTTCCGGTTTGTGTAAAGATCGTTTTTCCGCTCGTGGTTTTCCGGACTCGCCGTTTCTGCTTTGACTGATCTCCGAATTTCCCTAAATTTTAGGGATTTCTGAGCGGTTCTCAGCCGTTTTCTCCCTCAGTTTTAGTGATTCTGCGTGACTTTTCAGCAGTTCCTTTGTCAGTTTTAGGGATTCTGCGTGACTTTTCAGCAGTTCCTTTGTCAGTTTTAGGGATTCTGCGTGACTTTTCAGCAGTTCCTTTGTCAGTTTTAATGATTCTGCGTGACTTTTCAGCAGTTCCTTTGTCAGTTTTAATGATTCTGCGTGACTTTTCATTAGTTCCGTTGTCAGATTTAGGGATTTTGCGTGACTTTTCAAAAGTCAGTACTCTCTTGTGATTAAGTTTTGGAGAGCTTTCCGTACCTAGTTTGTATGTTAATGCAACGAATGCTATTGTGCTTGTATTTTCCGTATGTACATTGTTCTCTGTATGTCATTACTCACGAATAAAGATAAGCATAACTCAAAATCTCACCAATAATTCATTTTAACCGTGATTACAGCGGAAACGTCATTTTTCGAGCATACTACACCTTACCCAACACAACACCATTCCATTCACACAGCACATTTAAATGTTATCGAATGGGTTATTTTCGGTTTTTACTGTTTTCGTAAATAATGTTACAAGATTTTATGATTGCTTGTAACAGCCAACGCCCGTTCATTTTCACATCTCGGTTGTGGACTTAAACGCACGAACTGAATAACTATAGTAGATTCACATCAACCGTGCATGTGATGTATGGCCCGTCCCTTATGTTCCACCTCTCCTGAGGGATACGTTTTTCAGGAGAGGTGGAACATACATCCAGCCTGGAAACTCTGTCTCTCTAGAGAGAGAGACAGAGTTTTCAGCCCAGTGAATGGCTTATCAACAGCCAATCAGGACGTCGTAAGTAATTGCCCTAGACATCAAATGTACGGTTGATGTGAATCTACTATAGTACTAGGTCATCAGAGCAACCACTCATAAATCAAATTAATTTGAATTTAGATAAACAAATATGTCTATTAGAGGACGAAAATATCCCACTTCGAAAGGTTACATTCAAATTTGCGTAAACAAAAGTCCGTAAAGTGTTGGTGTCATTTTCCAGCAAACAAACAGAACCATAAACAAACAGATCGCCGGAGGGGATTTTCTCCTTTAAGGAAAACAACAACGCCAGAGGGACGCTTCTTGGAAATGCTGTTTTCCCGTTGTTTTCCTGAATGTCGGAGGATGATGCTCTTTGTTAAGTGCTCCAGAATAGCCCGAGTTGACGAGGCAACTTTGATGAGAGCAACTTAAAGCGCTACTTGGATGTTGTCAACTTTGATGAGAGAGAGAGAGAGAGAGAGAGAGAGAGAGAGAGAGAGAGAGAGAGAGAGAGAGTGTCTGTAGTGTTAGCGTTTTGTTGCGGAGGTTAACGTTACAGAAGTAATGTATTGCCATTAAAAGGTTAACGACGTTGAGATAAGATGGGAGGTGTTTCCTTCGTCGTTCCGATAAAGTTTGGTTGGAAATTGTCCAGTTTTATGAACCCGTATTACTCATAAAATAAAAATGTAAAAAATAGGTCTTAACTTATAAGCAATATATGCGTTTTCTTTGGCTAAGCTTGTGAAAATTTACCTGAAAGCATACATGTTGTACTTTTGTGATTTCAAAGTTTACTGGTCATTATACGTTCCCTTTATTATTATTATTATTATTATTATTATTATTATTATTATTATTATTATTATTATTATTATTATTGCTAGTCTGTTGATGGTCAAATTAGTGCAGAGTCTACTGTTTTATTATTATTTATTTATTTATTTATATATATATTTTTTTGCTCTATCACAGTCCTCCAATTCGACTGGGTGGTATTTATAGTGTGGGGTTCCGGGTTGCATCCTGCCTCCTTAGGAGTCCATCACTTTTCTTACTATGTGCGTCGTTTGTAGGATCACACTCTTCTGCATGAGTCCTGGAGCTACTTCAGCCTCTAGTTTTTCTAGATTCCTTTTCAGGGATCTTGGGATCGTGCCTAGTGTCCCAGTGATTATGGGCACAATTTCCAGTGGTATATCCCATACCCTTCTTATTTCTATTTTCAGATCTTGATACTTATCCATTTTTTCCCTTCTTTCTCTTCACTCCTGGTGTCACCATGGTATTGCGACATCAGTGAGTGATGAGTTTCTCTGGTGTCCCATGGTATTGCGACATCAGTGAGTGATAGTTTCTTCTTGATTTTGTCAATCAACGTCACGTCTAGTCTATTTGCACGTATCGCCCTATCTGTTCTGATACCATAGTCCCAGAGGATCTTGGCTTGATCATTTTCTATCACTCCTTCAGGTTGGTGCTCGTACCACTTATTACTGCAAGGTAGCTGATTTTTCTTGCACAGGCTCCAGTGGAGGGCTTTTGCCACTGAATCGTGCCTCTTTTTGTACCGGTTCTATGCAAGTGCCGGACATTCGCTTGCTATGTGGTTTATGGTTTCATTTTTCGTATTGCACTTCCTACATATGGGAGAGATGTTATTTCCATCTATCGTTCTTTGAACATATCTGGTTCTTAGGGCCTGATCGTGTGCCGCTGTTATCATTCCTTCAGTTTCCTTATCTATTATTTATTTATTTATTTATTATTATTATTATTATTATTATTATTATTATTATTATTATTATTATTATTATTATTATTATTATTATTATATTGAGAGTCTGTTGATGGTCAAATTAGTGTAGAGTTTATTATTATTATTATTATTATTATTATTATTATTATTATTATTATTATTAGTCAGTGCATGGTTATAACAATGAATTGTCAATAATTAGAGAAAAACTTGAGTAATCAAGCATGAAAATGTTCACAAAAACACCGAATAAACACAGCTGATTCTTGCATTGATAATTTATACATGTTTAGGATTTATAAAGATCTTGAAGTTTACTTTAGCCGTCTCCAGGTGTTTGTGCAAATTTCATGAGGAATAGGAAACGACCATTATAGCTGAAGGTGTGGGTCCCACTGCATATGGATGGGAGAGAAAGGGCTTAAGGTATTTTCGTCCTTTTTGAAGGCTTACAAAAGGCGGAAAATACCTTTTGAAATGCTGATTAGGCTCCCGGGGAAAAGCGGTTTTGGTGGGGAAGGTTTTTTTTTATTTAATTTCGAGAGAGCCATTAAATAAATTAGTACGAATAAAGAATGTGAAGAAATTGAGAAAGATTGGGTGGTAAGAGATTCTCTCTCTCTCTCTCTCTCTCTCTCTCTCTCTCTCATCTTGCTTGGTGAGACGTTCCCGCGTGAAGTCAGATTAATCAACAGATATCACAAGTTTAACATACGTCTAGAATTTGAGAAATATCTAGAAGTGTTCGTGAACTATCGGTGATAAGATTAGTGTGAAAATAGTAGGATAAAGCGTCTTCTAAGTTAGTTTATCAAGTGTAATACTGTAAATCAGAGCAAGATGGCAGTAAGTTCCAACTGCGGGAAGAAATGGCGAAATTTAGCTTGCTTGGCGGATTCGCAATACGATGAGGTAGCAGGAAGGGAACTGGCATTTCTCATCTATGAGATCAGCAACAGTCCTAACTAAAAAGATACAAAAGCATTCATAGATATATTAGAAGGATATAATCCTTCAAACTGGAACAAATCTAATGAAAACATCTTGAAAATAATTGAAGAAGTTCCAAATAAAATCCAATTGGTCAAGAGACTCATAAAGAAAATATACATAAACCAACATATTCCGACAAGAAAATGAATAAGTGAACCTTGTGAATATCCTAATTGATGCATTAGGAAAAAGAATGCCAAAAGCATGCAAAACTGTGTAAGGTTTGGTATAGCATAGTCAATCCACAAAACCTAATCAGAAAATGTGCTGCATGCAACATTCCGACCCATCCACAGTGTGCTGAGGTAATGCAAGATATGAGAAAAGATACAAGAATATTTTGTTCAACTGTCTATCATGGATAGACAATGTGTTATTAAATCAAGATTGAATGTACAAATAGTTGAGGATGAAGAAGAAGAGGAAGAGGAAGAAGAAGAAGAAGATGAGGAAAACGGAAGAGAAGTAAACAAAAATGAAATGACAGAAAAAAATAAGGTAAAACAAAGAACAAGCAGAAAAGTATGGATGCAGAGATACTCATTGATACTACATATGAGGCAAGAAAGCAGCATACCTACGAAGAAATAAATAAATTACGATATGACAACACAAAAGCAAATCCCGAAGAGGGTCTACCCAGATCTACACAATGACGGGAAAGAGGAAAAGATAGACAAAAAAGGACCAAAATCTGCAACCTTTTGAAAAGAGGGAATTGCAGATTTGGAGAAAGATGTTACTACAAACATCCTAAGGTATGTCACAACTATGAAATATATGGTAAATGTGCATACCTAGATGGGTATGGGGATGATTGCAGAGATCTGCATCCGAAAATATGCAAAAACCTAAAAGAAGGAAAACGATGTAAGTTCGACAAAAAATGTAAATATATGCACCCTGTAGCCATGAATCATAATCAAATAAATAACCAACCAAGTAATAAAATCCAAAATAAGAAAGAAACAAATAAAGAGAGAAACAAAGAATATCAGGTAAAAGATAAAAGCAAGCCACCAACGAGATATGCAAGGTGCCAGCAAAAAATTTCAAAGCATCAGCTCCAAAATTCTACTCAAGAGATAATAACTGTATTTATTATGCAAGAGGATATTGCAGAAACGGAGAAAATTGCAGATTCAGACACAAAATGAATAATTATGATGAAGGAAGATCAAATATTATGGAAAAGTTGGATTTTTAATGTCAGAATTTCTGGAAATGAAAAAAAGAACAACATACCAGAACAGGAAAGAGACATGGGAAAATCCTTATTACTACCAATATTAAATGAAGGAGAAAACACGCAAACCATCATAGTGATGAATGCGCAGGGTTTAGTTACGAGTAACTCAAAAAGAAAAATAGAGCACCCTTAAGAAGAACTAACAACCCAAAGTGAAAAGAAAATAGATATAATGAATATAAGTGAAACCTGGTATTCCCAAGAGACTGGGAATGATGATCAAATAAAAGGGTTCCAAACTTATAGATCAGATAGAAAAAATAGGAATCAAGGGGGAACCGCAACTTATATGGGGAAGACAAACAAAAAAACAAGGAAAAAATATATGAGAAATATAGTAACTCAGAATGTGAACTAATAGCGGTAGAATTTGAATCTGAAAAATTAATGAACATAGTAATATATAGACCTCCTAATACTAAAGAGTTTGACTTAATAATAGAAAAATTGGATGATATATGTAGAAATCACAAGGACTGGACTATTCTCCTATCTGGAGACTTCAACTTTCCTTTCGTAGAATGGAAAGAACGAATAGGAGATTGTGGTTGTACTTATACATATAAAAAAGAGAGTAATAGTAGTGCAGAAGATAAGAGGCAATTCGAAAAGCTATTAGATATGCTACTAGATTACAACATTCAACAAATAAATCACCTGCCAACAAGAAAGGAAAATACTTTAGACCTACTATTTGTGAACGAGATGAATTATGTTAAAGAAATAATAGTTTATAATGCGAGTATTTCAGACCATAATGTCATAGAATTAACAGTTCATTCCAAAGCAAGTGAAAACAGAGATAAGCAAGAAATGAAAAAGTGGGAAGGATATGGAAAATACAACTTCTACAGTAAAATATAAAATGGTCAGAAATAAATGAAGAATTAAACAAAGATTGGGATAACATTTTCGTAAGTGATGACATAAGGGTAAATACGGAGATATTATATAAAATATTAGAGAAAATAGTGGATAAATATATATCGAAGAAGAAAAGTAAACATCATTCATGCATACCAAGAGACAGAAGGATCTTGTTCCAGAAAATCAGAAAGTGGAAAAAAGGTCTTGCAAAAGAAAAAAATGCATGGAAAGTTATAGAACTAAAAAGTAAGATAGAAAATGCAGAACAAAAGATTATACAATCAAAAGAAAATGAAAAACGGGACTTGGAAGAAAAAACCCTATTAAATATCAAGCAAAACCCCAAACTATTATACTCATATGCGAAGAAGATGAATAAAAGAAGAATAGAAATAGGCCCTCTGAGAATTGAAGGGAGATTAACGAATGAAAAAAAGGAAATTTGCAACATACTGGCCAAAGAAAGTGGCCCAATTATGTATCATTATTATACCTTTGTGGGAGGAAAGTCGACCAAAAATGGCAGCATCTGACGGAGGCTCAGCTGTTGCTAAGGTCCCTCGGGCTTCTGTCCAGGGTTCCTGGAAGATTTCTACCTTGCTTTCGGTTCCAGTAAGTGATAAAATATTTTTTCTACTTAGTATATTGGTTACAGTTAACAAAGAAAGTCGTCTGTCAGCCGAAGGATTTTTTATTTTTTTTATAAGTTCTATATCATGTATGATGAGAATTGGGATTTTCCATTTGTCCATTTGTTCTTCTGGACGTTTATGTATTGAGTAACAATGAAAACCGAATTATCTTCTCTATATTATGAAGATGACAGGGTTTCTAATATGCATTTTAATGGTTTAGGTCATAGAACATTTTATTACCATTGATGCGATATTGATATCACTACTGTCAATATTACTATCGTATCTTATCGAAGGGAATTATTGGCCCACGTGGGTATGTTTGATTTTCTTAATTTTTTGTTTTTGCTTTTTACTTTTTGTTAAGTTAAACTAGAGTTCTTCCAAAGAATCTTGATCAGTAATACAGAGTTGCCATGAAGTCCCAGTACCATTACAATTATTTATTGCTCAGAAACTATATAACATAGCGTAATGCAGATTCTTTATAGATTGAAGTGCTCTGAATGTTAACTTGAAATGTAGAAAAAAAAATCACATTACCTTATGTTATATGGTTTCTGAGCAATAAATACTTGTAATGGTATTGGGACTTTATGGACACCCTGTACAAATCACTGAGGAGATCAATCCGAAAACTGTTCCCTTACAATACATAATGATTCTGCATCTTGAGTTTTACCCTTAGATTTACCGCTGGCGGCTGCGGTAGTTGGAATGTGATTTTGTCTTGTATGATTTCAGGGCGTCAGGATGTACTTCTACCTAAATAAGAACTGATATATTTAGCAAATGTAGAAAGGCATTCAAAAGCATATCATAGTTTAACCAGACCAATGAGCCGATTAACAGCTCTCCCAGTTCTGGCCTGAAGGATCAGAAATTTTTTACGTGGCTGTTACCTAGCAACGGGACCTACAGCTTATTGTGAGATCCGAACCACATTATATCGAGAAAGGAATTTCTAATCATCAGAAATAAATTCCTCTGATTCCACGTTGGCAGAGCTGGGAAATCGAACTTCGGACTACCGAATCGGTAGGCGAGCACGTTAACCACTCGTCCAACGAGGAACTTAAGTAAAGGCATTCAAGGTAGAGTGTCTATTCCCTTTCACTGAGACATACATTGGAGTAAAGTAATGAAAGGAATTACTTCTGAAGACCAATTCATCCGATTGACATGTATTTCACTTCTTCATTGTGTGATTTTGTTTTTATTCAATCTTTACTTACATCTGTAGAATTACTTACTTCTGTGGTCTGTTTGTCTTCAATATTCATAATTTTTTGTTGATCCAAAACCCCGCCCGGAGAAGTTAGGTTGATTACAGACCAAGACTCCGGCATCGAACACAAAAGGCTGGAAAAGGTACGAGTCACTCACCAGCCTTTTCAGTCACAAAACCTTCATTCTTGTCGATCACCCAGATCAGTCAGTCACTGGCATCGATCACACAGGCCAATTTCTGTTGTCCTTACAATACCCGAGTCCAGCAAAGTGATATATGATATGAGAAGGCAGGGATTATTTTGTTTCTGTCAAATTGATCGATAAGTATCGTAGCCCGGATTGATTTCGTGAGTAGGCACTGAAAGATTGAATTCATTTCAAAGGTTGAATTGACATTCCATGAACACGCATGGCGTGAGGAGTTCGAGACAGACATTCACTTTTGCATGCAGTTATTTTCAGTCATTTTATCTTTTGAAGGAATTTTTGCAAGGGAAAGATTGATTTGTTGATGAAAATTTGGAAATCATGTAATTTGACCCGAAAAAATTGTGATTGAACTCATTTGTTTATGGAGGTTCGTTCACTCATTATTTCCTACCGCCAAAGTTGACTGACTATCAGCTGCAGATTTAACCTACGTAGGTTGACAGAAGCAAAGAGGGATTTAATGGAACTTACGTGTATTTTAATAGCGATCTTCCACATTCACAATTGATCCCTGATCTCTTCATCTAAACTCGGGGTGTCAAACTCATGGCCCGACGGCCAAATGTGGCCCGCGGGATGGTCTTAAGTGGCCCCCGAGGTGCCAAGAGATTTTTCAACTCGAGCTATTCTTGGTAAACCAGGATGACCAGCAAAATAAGTTGTCATCTTCAGACTTGCCAGTAAGTAATGACCAAATCGTTGATGGCCCTCGAGACCAAAACCAAGTGCATAATTGGCCCTCGAAAGGATTTGAGTTTGACACCCCTGATCTAGAGCAACCAGATTCGCTGAACAGCAGCACCAATATGCATTAAATGTTCAGCCCCGCTGTCGAACTTCTCAGTTCCAGAGGTCCTCCTTCAATTCCTCACACCGTTGGACTCTGGAACAGCATCCCTGAGGATGTCGCGCAATTGGACTTTAAAAGTCCAAGCGAAGATGCTATGCATTTCTACCCTAATGGTATTCTTCTTGCATTTTAATGCATTTTTATCTGTTTATTGATTTATCTTTTTTTAATAACCGAGATCTCTTCTTTGTGGATTTCTCTTTACCTTCTCTTACTTCCTTATGAACATCATATTCTTTGGAAGATTGAATTTCAAGTCAAAGGCCCCTTTGGGCTTGTTCCATATGAGTAGGATTCAGCTCCTGTAATAATAATAATAATAATAATAATAATAATAATAATAATAATAATAATAATAATAATGAAACTTTCCGGGTTCTAGTAACTTTTGGTCTGGTCAGTACTTGGAGTAATGGCAACCAAGAGAACCCAGATGCTGTTGGCACATAAGGCCCTTGAATATCATTGGGATAAGGTGTGGGACTGGC